>NC_057795.1:522474196-522516505 GCF_018294505.1 Triticum aestivum | reverse complement strand
TCGATCGGCTTCAGTTAGCAGCAGTAGCGAAGGAATCGCTCCATCGGGTTCAGTTAACAGCCATCGATCGATCGCTCGAGTTCAGTAATGCGTAGCCTGTAGTGCAATCGCTCGGGTTCAGTTAGAGCCCAATGCCTCGCTCGGGTTCAGTTAGAGCTAACGCCTCGCACACACGCGTGTATGTGTACGAGAGAAACACGCATCGCTCGGCCCCCGACCTCCCATCGTAACCGGCAACTCCCCGAAATTTCCCCCCCCCTCGCTTCTACCACGGTTTTTTCCGTCATGGACGGCCCAAAGAATGTCATGCAGCTGCGTCTCCGGCCCGCCCAGGATGAAAAGCCCATTTTCTGTCATGATTTTTTGTCATAGAAGTAGGAGCCCACCACATCTATGATGATACCGGGTTTTGTCACAACTATCGTCATAGAAGTGTCATATGTATGACAGAAAAAAATTTCGTTCGGCCCAAAATGTCACGGATGTGTCTTTTTTTGTAGTGAGGGGTTGAGCGGAGGAGAGAGAAGACAGAGTAATAAAAAGATTAAAAAGAGCTGATGCGTCGTTGCTACCTATCGGGGGTTGGATGCGACATATGCCAAAGGATGGCTTATCATGGTGGGGGCGAGTAGAACGTCGCCGGTGCCTAGAAACGGGATGAGGCGAAGGCATGCACGCCGGCGAATCTTACCCAGCTTCAGGGCTCTCCATGGAGATAACACCCCTACTGCTGCTCTGCGGGGTCTCCGCATGATCACTATGGCAAAGTGAGTACAAGGTTGCTCCTTGAGCTGTTTTCTGGAGGAAGGAGAAGGTGAGGCTAGCTCCCTCCTTCCTATATGATCTGGTCTAGTCTAATAGGAGCGATCCCCCATGCATGGGTGCCCCGGGGGGCTTATATAGGCCCGCCCCCCAGGGATACAATGGTAATCCGGCTGGGCGTGGGTCCCAGCCGTCTGTCTCTTAGGCCGCCGACTGCTGGGGCCCGCCAACTGGCGGGCCACGCCGACAGGCCTGGTACTGTAGCCATCCCTCTAATGACGTTGGCTTGGTCATGGGGTCGTGGCAACAGTGCCGCTGCCTGACGGGCGATCACTGTCCCATTCCCCGTCTTGTCTGGTTAATGGCGTGTGGGGCCCATGGGAGGGGCCGGCCGACTCCCAATGGGTCCGTCTTGTGGCGCTCTTGCCGTCTTTTGTACCCCCGGTGACGGGTGGGACCTGCCGTCTCTGGGCTGTACAGGCAAGCCGTCGTGGGAACAGTGCGCCGCCCACAGGGGCTGAGGTCAGGGCAGGTATGGCAACAGTGCCGCGCCGGATGGAGATCTCCATCGATACAGCGCACTGTAGCCATGCCGGTCCTTTGTAAGCGGGATGGGGATTGGCCATGCGGTGGCCGTACCCCGTCCAGTCCATCGTGGCGAAGGCAGGAGGTAGTTGGAGTCGTGGGCCGAATCCCCATAGCCGTCTTCTCTGGAAGCCACCAACAGGAGTCGGCTTATCTTGAAGTCGTCCCTGGGACTCGGTCGCCAGGGATAGTCGGAGTCGCGGGCCGACTCCCCATAGCCGGCTTCTTTGGAAGCCGCCAACAGGAGTCGGCTTATCTCGAAGCCGTCACTGGGACTTGGCAGTGAGGGACAGTCGGCGGCCTTGTCGCCGACTCCCAGGAGGCAGCTCCTTATCGCGGAGTCTTGAGGGGCGCAGTCTGCCCCGATGTTTTGAGAGGTTCTGGGGCTCGGGTTAGCCTACCCGTGGCCCATTACTCCGACAGTAGTCCCCGAAGCTGGTGAGACGCCGAGGGTGATATGTCGAGCAGTCTCAATAGTTTCTTCCTTCTGGTGGAATCTGGTCCTGGCCCGCCGTCTTCCTCCAGGCCGACTAGCTGGAGTCGGACTCGCAGAAAGCCGTCTCGCCTCTTAGAGAGCTTGAAGGTCGTAGCGGGGTTCAGGCAGCGTGCCTGATAATCTTTCGGGAGGCCGCCTGTTGCAGGCATGTCGCGTGACGCCACGTGGCAGGGTTAGTCTCCCCACCCACGCGCGCGACGGGACAGGGCCTTAGGCGGGGCCCGCCACTACCGCGCCTCGGCACGCGAACGGATCCGCTGCGGCCGGGCGGACGGTTGGGATTCCCACGTCGTAACTACGCAGTTACTCCGTGTGGTAAATCATGGGGGGCGTGGGGGCCAGTGCATAGTTAATCCCACGGCCGCCCCATCGGCTTCTCAGCCCACGAGCCTATAAGTAGGCGGGAGGAGGGGGGCAGCGGAGCACGCGCGCCCATTTCCCCTACTCCCTCTGCTTTCTTCTGGCTTCTTCTTCCTCTCGCCACCTCTGCGCCGAACCACGCCACGCCCGCGGCGATGAGCTCTTCCTCCGCCACCGCACCTCCTGTCGTGCGCTCCGGCGTGTGGGATGGCTCCAAGGTGGACGACGACATCATATAGTTCCTCTGTAAGACGCGTCGCCTCCCCGGCGCGGACCTAGTGCGAGCCCGTGCTGTGCCAAAGAGGGAGGTATCGCCGGCGCCGGAGGAGGGAGAGCAGGTCGTATTCTGCTTGCACCTCATGCGCGGCCTGGGGCTGCCGGCGACCAGCTTCTTCTGCTCCTTCTTGGAGTTTCACGGGCTCCAGCCGCACCACCTTACCCCAAATATGGTGGTGCTGCTGGCCGCCTTCGCCACCCTGTGCGAAGGCTTCCTCAGTGTTGTCCCCACCATCGAGTTGTGGGGGGAATTCTTCCAGTCCAAGCTCGGCACGCATGTCGCCGGCATGCCAGCCAAGTGCGGTGCCTTCATCGCGATGCGGAGATCGATGGCCGACAACCCGTTTCCCACCATCCCGCTGATCAAGTCGGTGAAGATGTGGCAGCGGTCGTATTTTTACGTGAAGAACATCACCTCTGACGGCGACTCGGTCAATCTGCTGCCTTACGCAGCCGGCGCACCGGCTGGGAGGCTCCCCAGCTGGTCCCACTGGGTCAAGAAGCTGACTCCTGCTGGCGCCGCCGCCGTCACGCGACTCCGAGTGCTGACATAGTCAGAGGGTTTGACCGGGGCCGACTTGCTGGCCGCCTTCATGGCGCGCCGAGTCCTCCCGCTCCAAGGCCGACCTCATGTGATATGTCAGATGAGCGGCCACCGGGATCCGAGTCGGCTGTGCTCCAAGGACATGCCCCACGCGGAGGTGGCGGACACGGTGAATTACATCACGAACTACAGTCTTACGGCGGATTGGCGATTCGGCAAGGAGCCGTTGAAAGCACAAGTGCTCCCTAGGTGGTTTTGGTAATTAATGACAACATATCTCTTGTTGGACTAACACTTTTATCTAGTATGTTTCCGATAAGTGCAACAATGGAGTGGCATGGACTAAAGGATGTGGGAACTCCTTCAAGATGCTAAGGACAAAGGATTGGCTCAAGCTTCAAGCTCAAGACTCTTCATTTTACATTTTTGTGATCCAAGATCGCATTGAGTGTATAGGAAAAGCCAATACTATCAAGGAGGAATGAGGTGTTGCTTAATGAGCCTCTTGCTTCAAGTGCTTAGTGATATGCTCCAAAACCCTCAACTCCTTTCCCACTTCCACACATATGTCGTAAACCTATAGTCAAACTCGGCCCCACTGATTCTTTCTATCCGGCGCCACCGAGTTTGGATGTCTTAGCCCCTGCCACAAACCCTAGGCAAATCGGTCTCACCGATAGGGATCTCGGTATCACCGAGATGGGATTGTAATCTCTCCGTGTATGTTCATTATCAAAATTGGTCTCACCGAGTTTGAGCAATCGGTACTACCGAGATTACAATGCAAACTCTCTGGTTAACTTATTATCAAAATCGGTCCCACCGAGTTTGATAATCGGTCAAACCGAGTTTGCCTGACCAACTCTCTGGAAAGCTTATTACCAAAATCGGTCCCACTGAGTTTGTGTAATCGGTCTTACCGAGTTGCATTCCGGTCCCACCGAAAACCCTAACGGTCACATTATTTGCTAAATCGGTCTGACCGAGTTTAATGATTCTGTCCCACCGAGTTTGGTAGATTGTGTGTAACGGTTAGATTTTGTGTGGAGGCTATATATACCCCTCCACCTCCTCTTCATTCGTGGGGAGAGCCATCAGACTGAACCTACACTTCCAGCATCCTATTTCTGAGAGAGAACTACCTACTCATGTGTTGAGGCCAAGATATTCCCTTCCTACCATATGAATCTTAATCTCTAGCCTTCCCCAAGTTGCTTTCCACTCAAACCCTCTTTCCACCAGATCCAAATCCTATGAGAGAGAGTTGAGTGTTGGGGAGACTATCATTTGAAGCACAAGAGCAAGGAGTTCATCATCAACGCACCATTTGTTACTTCTTGGAGAGTGGTGTCTCCTAGATTGGCTAGGTGTCACTTGGGAGCCTCCGACAAAGATTGTGGAGTTGAACCAAGGAGTTTGTAAGGGCAAGGAGATCGCCTACTTCGTGAAGATCTACCGCTAGTGAGGCAAGTCCTTCGTGGGAGACGGCCATGGTGGGATAGACAAGGTTGCTTCTTCGTGGACCCTTCGTGGGTGGAGCCCTTCGTGGACTCGCGCAACCGTGACCCTTCGTGGGTTGAAGTCTCCATCAACGTGGATGTACGATAGCACCACCTATCGGAACCACGCCAAAAACATCCGTGTCTCCAATTGCGATTGAATCCTCCAATCCCTTCCCTTTACATTCTCGCAAGTTGCATGCTTTATTTTCCGCTGCTCATATACTCTCTGCATGCTTGCTTGATATGTGTTGTGAATGTTAAACTTGTGCCTAAACTCCACTTAAACTTTAAAGAAACTTAAAAACTGCAACTTTGGCACTTAGTGTCTAATCACCCCCCCTCTAGACACCTCTTCTCAAGGTCCTACAAGTGGTATCAGAGCTTTGGTCTCCATTGCCTTGCCATGCGGGGACGGGAGTCGGAGAGGGGACCCAACGCGTGCGGCAAGGGCCAGCCGCGGGCGGGAGTCGGCCATGGGGCGGAGGTGTGAGGGCGTCCGCGGAGTGACCCGGGGCTGGGGTGGAGTAGAGCGGAGGCGACGCCGTGCATGGCCATTTATCTGAATATTGTCTGGCTGATGGTTTGACCATGGTTGACTAATACATGGTTAGCTTAGGAGTGGTGTATGAGCATTGTACTTTTTCTAGGAAATGTATGAGTGGGGTGGTAGGCAGCAACGGAAACAACGCAGCGCAGCGACAGAGTCGCCGGCCGGAGCGACGACGAGACTCACTCGTCCGGCGGGTCACATGCGCGCACACGAACTCAGCTAGCTAGCGAAGCCAGTACGCACACTGTTGCAGTCGAATCCATCGGGTTCGCTAGCTAGCCGTGCACGAACGAGTGTATGCACAGAAACCAGAGGTGCTCGGGATAGCCGCGGAGCAAAGGGGATCTGCGAGCGTGCAGATCGAGGGCGGACGACGACGACGCGGCGTCCAGCATGGTCGTGTCGGGGGCATGTTGATGTTGAGCCCCGACCGGTGCCGGCTAGACGGCAGCGGCGTTGCGGTGATGACGAAGACGGCGAGGCCGACGGCAAGGACGCACCGCCCTCGCTAGCCACTCCGGGGGCATGTCGATGTCGAGCCCCCGACCGCTATCGGAGAGACGGTGCGACGCCGCGGCGGTGAAGACAATGATGGTCCCGCCCGGACTGCAAAACCAGCAGCAGCGCGGTGGCATAGTACCGCCCCATGGTGGGCGCCAAATGTCGTGGTATTCTCACGGGGGGGGGGGGTGCAAGACGACATATGCCACAAGGTGGCTTCGTGTGAGGGCAAGACTGCTGCCGGAATATCCAGGGACGGGTATGCGAGTAGCACGCGCTTGCTTACCCAGGTTCGGGGCTCTCCGGAGAGATAATACCCCTACTCCTGCATGTCTGTATGTATGTGGCATATCTCAGTACAGAGTGCTCCTAGAGCTGTATCACTGGTCCGTGCCATAGGCATCCGACTTTGTATATGCGGGTGGCCGGGTAGGCAAGGATGCTCTAGTGGCCGAATGGCTTATGGCCATGAGTGTGTTCGTGAGCATGCTTGCCCGTGGGAGTGGATGGATGGATGTGTGCCTTATATATAGTGTGGAGCTAGCTTAGAGAGCAAGCTATGTAGGCATGGGCTAGGCATGGTGGGTGTCACACTTGTCCCCTGGGTCACTTCATAAATAGTGCCCAGGGACAAGTGTCACTGTACATGATTGCTGGGGTGACACATGAACTGTGCTCGGGTACATCCGTCTCGTCGGTGTCTCATCAATGTCGGGTCGGGCTGCAGTCAGCAGCCGACTGGTTGGAGCAGTCGGCAGCCGACTGGTTGGCGCAGTCGGCAGCCAGCCGGGCAGGGCAGTCGGACGGGGAGCTGACAGGAGCTGCCGGGCAGTCGGACTCAGGGGCTTTGCTAGCCCCGATGTCTTGAAATATCGCCTTGCCATCTTCGGGGTACCCATCTCCAATTACTCTGACAAGTCTACTTTGGGGAGTCTTAGACATAGAGTGCCTATTCTTGATGGAGAGTATCTTCGTGAGTGGAAAAATGAGATGCTTGTTATTTTCAATCAATATCATTTTAACAAGTACATTGCTAGTCCTTGTGCACCTTGTGTTGATCCTATGCATCCTACCCTTGATGAGTCTATTGACATGATTAGGAATGTTAGAACTATTAATCTTATCAATAGAGGCTTGCCTAGAAACTTGATTGGATGTTTGCCCACTTTTAAGTGTGCCTACACCATATGGAAATTTCTTGAGGAACGATTTCCAGATTATTCCTTGAAAAATCTAGATGAAATTCTCCATAAGTCTACTGCTTTGAGTAAAATGAATTTTAGTGATCCTATGTTTGGTGATCGTCTATTTGAGCTTACAAACCTTATGCGTGCCAAAGGAAATGTTGGTATTATTAGTGATATTATTTCCGAAGCTATAAAAATTCATAGACAAGATCATTGTCAAAATCACTCTAACGAATCACCCTCTCTAGGATATGATCCACCACATGACGATGTTGAACATGGATACTATGATGAGGATGATGATAGTGACTTCGATCTTGATGATGCAATGCGACATTTTGGTCTTATGGCAAATCTTCGGGGATATATGTCAGGAGGAAAGGAATGGGTTCTTGATAGTGGATGTACCAATCACATGACCGGAGATAAAGACATGTTTCGTGAGCTTGCTGATAATGATAGTCCTCGAAAGTATGTCACTTTCGGTGACAACTCAAAGGGTAAGGTGGTTGGCCTCGGTAAGGTGGCCATATCACATGATTGCTCCATACAAAATGTTATGCTCGTTGAATCTCTTGGTTACAACTTACTTTCAGTATCTAGACTTGCTGATTTCGGTTTCAATGTTCTATTTACTGAAGTAGATTGCCAAGTGTTTCGTCAAGATAATCGTAAAATGGTCTTTACTGGTGTGCGTAGAGGTGATCTATACATTGTTGATTTCACTAAAAAGGCTCAACCTAAAACTTGCTTCATTGCTAAATCCTCAAAAGGCTGGTTATGGCATAGACGATTAGGTCATGTTGGTATGCGAAACCTTGACAAGCTTATTAAGGGAAATCATATCCTTGGAGTTAATGATGTCATATTTGATAAGGATAGACTTTGCAGTGCTTGTCAAGCAGGTAAACAGGTTGGAGGAAGGCATCCCGTGAAGAACATCATGACCACGAAGAGGCCACTCGACCTACTTCACATGGATCTCTTTGGTCCCAACTCTTACAAGAGCCTCAGTGGAAATTCTTTTGTTATAGTTATAGTTGATGATTTTTTAAGATTTACGTGGGTGTTCTTTCTTGATGATAAATTGCAGGTCCAAAATATCTTCAAAAACTTCGCTATGAAGGCCCAAAACCAATTTGAAGTGAAGATCAAGAAGGTTCGCAGCAACAACGAAACGGAGTTCAAGAACACAAATGTGGACACCTTTCTTGACAAAGAAGGGAGTCACACGAGTTCTCAGCTATGTACACACCTCAACAAAATGGAGTTGTTGAGAGGAAGAACCGGACGCTCATCAAAATGGCGAGAACGATGCTTGATGAGTACAAGACGCCAAAGCACTTTTGGGCAGAAGCGGTTGAGACAGCTTGTCATGCAACAAATCGCTTGTATCTTCACAAGCTACTCGGCAAGACGGCATACGAGCTACTCACCGATAACAAACCCCAAGTTGGATACTTTTGAGTATTCGGCTCAAAGTGCTACATTCTTGATAAGCATCGTCGTTCTAAATTTGCTCCTAAGTCTCATGAAGGTTTCCTACTAGGTTATGGCTCAAACTCTCACACTTACCGTGTCTACAACAATTTCACCCGAAAGGTTGAAGAGACGGTAGATGTGAAGTTTGATGCATCTAACGGCTCGCAAGTAGAGCAATTGCCAATTGATGTAGGAGACAAAGATCCTTCGGAAGCAATCCAAGACTTGTCTATTGGCAAGGTCCGTCCAACGGAGGTGAAGGAGAGTACCTCGTCCGTCCAAGTGGAAGCTTCTACTTCACGACAAGGTGAACCAAGAGTTGATACGGAAGCATCCACAAGTGGGACACACCAAGATGAACGTCAACAACCTCCTTCTCCACCACGGCAAGAGAACGACAACGCCAACAATGAAGAAGGTCAAGAAGAAGAACATGATGAAGAAGATGTTCAATGAAGACCCAAGCAAAAGCTTTCACGATTTCGAGCAAGAATTGCTAAAGACCATCCCGTAGAGAAAATCTACAATGATATTCAAACCGGGAGAATCACTCGCTCTAAAACTCGTTTAGCTAACTTTTGTGGAAACTATTATTTCATCTCTAGCATTGAACCTATGAAGGTCGAAGAAGCATTGGAAGATCCAGAGTGGATAAATGCTATGCATGAAGAGCTACACAACTTTGAGAGGAACCAAGTTTGGACATAGGTTGAGAAGCCCGACAACAACCACAACATCATCGGTACCAAATGGGTGTTTCACAACAAGCAAGATGAAGATGGACAAGTAGTTCACAACAAAGCACGTCTCGTAGCTCAAGGCTACACACAAGTCGAAGGTATGGACTATGGTGAGACTTACGCCCCCGTTGCTAGACTTGAGTCCATTCGCATCTTACTTGCCTATGCTAATCACCATGATATCACCTTGTACCAAATAGACATTAAAAGTGCTTTTCTAAATGGTGAAATAGAGAAGGAAGTTTACGTTAAACAACCTCCCGGCTTTGTCAATCCTAACAAACCCAATCATGTTTACAAACTTCACAAAGCTCTTTATGGACTTAAACAAGCTCCTAGAGCATGGTATAAATGCTTGACCAAGTTCCTTATTGAAAAAGGCTTTGAAATTGGGGAAATTGATTCTACTCTTTTTACTAAAAGGGTTAATGGTGAACTCTTTGTGTGCCAAATTTATGTTGATGATATTATATTTGGTTCAACTAACCCTCATTTTAGTGAAAAGTTTGGGAAGCTAATGTCGGAGAAGTTTGAGATGTCTATGATGAGTGAACTCAAATTCTTTCTTGGTTTGAAAATCAAGCAAACTAAGGAAGGTACTTTTGTCTCTCAAACGAAGTACACTAAGGACTTATTCAAGAAGTTCAATATGCAAGAATGCAAAGGTATGTCTACACCCATGCCTACTAGTGGACATCTTGACTTAACCAAAGATGGTGAACTGGTTGATCAAAAGGTTTATCGCTCTATGATTGGTTCATTGTTATATCTATGTGCTTCACGTCCCGATATTATGCTAAGTGTGTGCATGTGTGCACGATATCAAGCTCCTCCTAAAGAATGTCATCTTAAGGCCATGAAAAGGATAGTGAGATACTTAATCCATACACCAAATTTTGGCATTTGGTATCCTAAGAGGGCCTCTTTCGATCTTGTTGGCTATTCCGACTCGGACTATGCCAGATACAAGGTTGATAGAAAGTACACTTCGGGTACTTCTCAATTTCTTGGTAGATCTCTTGTGTCTTGGTCCTCCAAGAAACAAAACTCGGTATCCTTATCCACCGCCGAAGCTGAATATATTGCCGCTGGTTCATGTTGTGCTCAATTACTTTGTATGACCCAAACTCTTAAAGATTATGGGATATATGTGAGACATGTTTCATTGCTTTGTGATAATGAAAGTGCTATCAAAATTGGTCATAATCCTGTGCAACATTCTCAAACTAAGCATATTGAAGTTCGTCATCATTTCATTCGAGATCATGTTGCTAAGGGTGACATTGATCTTAAGCATGTTCGCACCGAAAAGCAATTAACAGATATATTCACTAAACCTCTTGATGAGAAAGTGTTTTGTAGGTTAAGAGGAGAATTGAACATCATTGATGCTTCAAACTTGGAGTAGAAACTCCATTGGATACATGCAAGACATGAGCTTATGACTAATCCTTGATATTTCTCTTATGATGAAGATCTTATGTCTTGGATATATTTGTATATTGCATGTTATCTAATCCATGTAGGTACTTGGTTGAATCAAATTCCATGAGATTGTAACCTACTGACATCTTGAGCAATCTCTACATCACCAAGTCTCTATACAAAGGTGGTTGAAGACAAGGAAGCACGAAACCATTCAAACATATCCTTTGACAAATTCTATGTTGAGTTTCATGATTGTCATTTTTGGATATACAAGTGCTCTTCCTTGCAAGAACTGACCCATGTAGGTAGATGGACTCAAATTCCAAGTGGTGCTCCACATTCTTGATGAGCTACATCAACCTTGATCAACCCACGCATGTTCAACTACATGGACAACACCACAAACCAAGGCATGTTATTCCATCTTAGAGAAGCTTTACTCCGAGTCATGAGTTAAAGCTGAAGGAAATATGCCCTGAGGCAATAATAAAGTTATTATTTATTTCCTTATTTCATGATAAATGTTTATTATTCATGCTAGAATTTTATTAACCGGAAACATGATACATGTGTGAATACATAGACAAACATATAGTCACTAGTATGCCTCTACTTGACTAGCTCATTAATCAAAGATGGTTATGTTTCCTAACCATAGACATGTATTGTCATTTGATTAATGGGATCACATCATTAGGAGAATAATGTGATTGACATGACCCATTCCGTTATCCTAGCACTTGATCGTTTAGTATGTTGCTATTGCTTTCTTCATGACTTATACATGTTCCTGTAACTATGAGATTATGCAACTCCCGTTTACCGGAGGAACACTTTGGGTACTACCAAACGTCACAACGTAACTGGGTGATTATAAAGGAGTACTACAGGTGTCTCCGAAGGTACATGTTGAGTTGGCGTATTTCGAGATTAGGTTTTGTCACTCCGATTGTCGGAGAGGTATCTCTGGGCCCTCTCGGTAATGCACATCACTATAAGCCTTGCAAGCAATGTGACCAATGAGTTGGTTACGGGATGATGCATTACGTAACGAGTAAAGAGACTTGCCGGTAACGAGATCGAACTAGGTATTGGATACCGACGATCAAATCTCGGGCAAGTAACATACCGATGACAAAGGGAACAACGTATGTTGTTATGCGGTTTGACCGATAAAGATCTTCGTAGAATATGTAGGAACCAATATGGGCATCCAGGTTCCGCTATTGGTTATTGACCGAGAATAGTTCTAGGTCATGTCTACATAGTTCTCGAACCCATAGGGTCCGCACGCTTAACATTACGATGACAGTTTTATTATGAGTTTATAAGTTTTGATGTACCGAAGGAGTTCGGAGTCCCGAATGAGATCGGGGACATGACGAGAAGTCTCGAAATGGTCGAGACGTAAAGATCGATATATTGGACGACTATATTCGGAGTTCGGAAAGGTTCCAAGTGATTCGGGTATTTATCGGAGTACCGGAGAGTTACGGGAATTCCCCGGGGAGTATATGAGCCTTATTGGGCCATACGGGAATAGAGGAAAGAGGGCTAAAGGAAGGAGGAGCGCAGCCCCCCTCTGGTCCGAATTGGACAAGGGGTGCGGCCCCCTTTTCCTTCCCCCTCTCCCCCTCTTTCCTACTCTCCTACTCCAACAAGGAAGGGGGGAGAGTCCTACTCCCGGTGGGAGGAGGACTCCTCCTGACGCACCCCTCCTGGCCGGCCGACCCCCTCCCCCTGGCTCCTTTATATACGGGGGCAGGGGGGCACCTCTAGGCACAGCAACACAAGTTGATCTACGGATCGTTCCTTAGCCGTTTGCGGTGCCCCCTTCCACCATATTCCACCTCGGTCATATCGTCGCGGAGTTTAGGCGAAGCCCTGCGCCGGTAGAGCATCATCATCGCCACCACGCCGTCGTGCTGACGGAACTCATCCCCGAAGCTTTGCTGGATCGGAGCCCGGGGATCGTCATCGAGCTGAACGTGTGCTGAACTCGGAGGTGCCCTACGTTCGGTACTTGGATCGGTCGGATCGTGAAGACGTACGACTACATCAGCCGCGTTGTCATAACGCTTCAGCTTACGGTCTACGAGGGTACATGGACAACACTCTCCCCTCTCGTTG
Organism: Triticum aestivum; assembly: GCF_018294505.1. Classification (NCBI taxonomy): domain Eukaryota; kingdom Viridiplantae; phylum Streptophyta; class Magnoliopsida; order Poales; family Poaceae; genus Triticum; species Triticum aestivum. Next base: position 522,503,962 of record NC_057795.1, on the reverse strand, counting down.
CTATGCCATCACCATGATCTTGCGTGTACGTAGGAAATTTTTTGAAATTACTACGTTCCCCAACAGTGGCATCCGAGCCTAGGTTTTATGCGTTGATGTTATATGCATGAGTAGAACACAAGTGAGTTGTGGGCGATACAAGTCATACTGCTTACCAGCATGTCATACTTTGGTTCGGCGGTATTGTGAGATGAAGCGGCCCGGACCGACATTACGCGTACGCTTACGCGAGACTGGTTTCACTGTTACGAGCACTTGTGCTTAAAGGTGGCTGGCGGGTGTCTGTCTCTCTCACTTTAGCTGAATCGAGTGTGGCTACGCCCGGTCCTTGCGAAGGTTAAAACAGCACTAACTTGATGAACTATCATTGTGGTTTTGATGCGTAGGTAAGAACGGTTCTTGCTAAGCCCGTAGCAGCCACGTAAAATTTGCAACAACAAAGTAGACGACGTCTAACTTGTTTTTGCAGGGCATGTTGTGATGTGATATGGTCAAGACGTGATGCTATATTTTATTGTATGAGATGATCATGTTTTGTAACCGAAGTTATCAGCAACTGGCTGGAGCCATATGGTTGTCGCTTTATTGTATGAAATGCAAACGCCATGTAATTGCTTTACTTTATCTCTAAGCGGTAGCGATAGTCGTAGAAGCAATAGATGGCGTAATGACAACGATGCTACGATGGAGATCAAGGCGTCGCACCGGTGATGATGGTGATCACGATGGTGCTCCGAAGATGGAGATCACAAGCACAAGATGATGATGGCCATATCATATCACTTATATTGATTGCATGTGATGTTTATCACTTATATTGATTGCATCTTATCTTGCTTTGATTGACGGTAGCATTTTAAGATGATCTCTCACTAATTATCAAGAAGTGTTCTCCCTGAGTATGCACCATTGCGAAAGTTCTTCGTGCTGAGACACCACGTGATGATCGGGTGTGATAGGCTCTACGTTCAAATACAACGGGTGCAAAACAGTTGCACACGCGGAATACTCGGGTTAAACTTGACGAGCCTAGCATATACAGATATGGCCTCGGAACACGGAGACCGAAAGGTCGAGCGTGAATCATATAGTAGATATGATCAACATAATGATGTTCACCATTGAAACTACTCCATCTCACGTGATGATCGGACATGGTTTAGTTGATTTGGATCACGTGATCACTTAGATGACTAGAGAGATGTCTGTCTAAGTGGGAGTTCTTAAGTAATATGATTAATTGAACTTAAATTTATCATGAACCTAGTACCTGGTAGTATTTTGCAAATTATGTTGTAGATCAATAGCTCGCGTTGTTGCTTTCATATGTTTATTTTGATATGTTCCTAGAGAAAATTGTGTTGAAAGATGTTAGTAGCAATGATGCGGATTGGATCCGTGATCTGAGGTTTATCCTCATTGCTGCACAGAAGAATTATGTCCTTGATGCACCGCTAGGTGACAAACCTATTGCAGGAGCAGATATAGACGTTATGAACGTTTGGCTAGCTCAATATGATGACTACTTGATAGTTTAGTGCACCATGCTTAACGGCTTAGAATCGGGACTTCAAAGATGTTTTGAACGTCATGGACCATATGAGATGTTCCAGGAATTGAAGTTAATATTTCAAGCAAATACCCGAGTTGAGAGATATGAAGTCTCCAACAAGTTCTATAGATAAAAGATGGAGGAGAATCGCTCAACTAGTGAGCATGTGCTCAGATTGTCTGGGTACTTCAATCACTTGAATCAAGTGGGAGTTAATCTTCCAGATAAGATAGTGATTGACAGAATTCTCTAGTCACCATCACTGGGTTACTAGAACTTCGTGATTAACTATAGTATGCAAGGGATGACGAAAACAATTCCTGAGCTCTTCGTGATGTTGAAATCGACGAAGGTAGAAATCAAGAAAGAGCATCAAGTGTTGATGATTGACAAGACCACTAGTTTCAAGAAAAGGGCAAAGGGAAAGAAAGGAAAACTTCAAGTAGAATGGCAAACAAGTTGTCACTCCCGTGAAGAAGCCCAAAGCTGGACCTAAGCCTGGAACTGAGTGCTTCTACTGCAAAGGAAATGGTCATTGGAAGTGGAATTACTCCAAATATTTGGTGGATAAGAAGGATGGCAAAGTGAACAAGGGTATATTTGATATACAGGTTATTGATGTGTGCCTTACTAGTGTTTATAGTAGCCCCTGAGTATTTGATACTTGTTCGGTTACTAAGATTAGTAACTCGAAACAGGAGTTACAGAATAAACAGAGACTAGTTGAAGGGGAAGTGACGATGAGTGTTGGAAGTAGCTCCAAGATTGATATGATCATCATCGCACACTCCCTATACTTTCGGGATTAGTGTTAAAACTAAATAAATGTTATTTGGCATCTGCGTTGAGCATGAACATGATTCGATCGTGTTTATTGCGATATGGTTATTCATTTAAAGTTAGAGAATAATTGTTATTCTGTTTACATGAATAAGACCTTCGATGGTTATACACCCAATGAAAATAGTTTGTTGGATCTCGATCATAGTGATACACATATTCATAATATTGATGCCAAAAGGTGCAAAGTTAATAATGATAGTGCAACTTATTTGTGGCACTGCCGTTTGGGTCATATCGGTGTAAAGCGCATGAAGAAACTCCATAAAGATGGATTTTCGGAATCACTTGGTTATGAATCATTTGATGCTTGCGAACCATGCCTTTTGGGCAAGATGACTAAAACTCCGTTCTCCGGAACAATGGAACGAGCTACTGACTTATTGGAACTAATACATACCGATGTATGTGATCCAATGAGTGTTGATGCTCGTGGCAAGTATCGTTATTTTCTGACCTTCACAAGATGATTTGAGCAGATATAGTTATATCTACTTGATGAAACATAAGTCTAAAATAGTTGAAAGGTTCAAAGAATTTCAGAGTGATGTGGAAAAATCATCGTAACAAGAAAATAAAGTTTCTGCGATCTGATCGCGGAGACGAATATTTGAGTTACGAGTTTGGTCTTCAATTAAAACAATGTGGAATAGTTTCACAGCTCACGCCACCTAGAACACCACAATGTTATGGTGTGTCCGAACGTCGTAACTGCACTTTATTGGATATGGTGCGATCTATGATGTCTCTTACTGATTTACCATTATCGTTTTGGGGTTATGCATTAGAGACAGCTGCATTCACGTTAAAAGGGCACCATCTAAATCCGTTGAGACGACATCGTATGAACTATGGTTTAGAAGTAAAGCTAAGCTGTCATTTCTTAAAGTTTGGAGTTGCGATGCTTATATGAAAAAGTTTTTCAACCTGATAAGCTCGTACCCAAATGGGAAAAGTGCGTCTTCATAGAATACCCAAAGGAAACTGTTGGGTACTCCTTCTATCACAGATCCAAAGGCAAAAGACTTCGTTGCTAAGAATGGATCCTTTGTAGAGAAGGAGTTTCTCTCGAAAGAAGTGAGTGGGAGGAAAGTAGAGCTTGATAAGGTAATTTGTACCTTCTCCCGAATTGGAAAGTAGTTCATCACAGAAATCTATTCCTGTGACTACTACACCAATTAGTGAGGAAGTTAATAATGATGATCATGAAACTTCAGATTAAGTTACTACAGAACCTCGTAGGTCTTCCAGAGTAAGATCCGCACCAGAGTGGTACGGTAATCCTATTCTGGAAGTCATGTTACTAGACCGTGATGAACCTACGAACTATGAGGAAGCGATGATGAGCCTAGATTCTGCGAAATGGCTTGAGGCCATGAAATCTGAGATGGGATCCATGTATGAGAACAAAGTGTGGACTTTGGTGGAGTTGCCCGATGATCGGCAAGCCATATTGTATAAATGGATCTTCAAGAGGAAGACAGATGCTGATAGTAGTGTTACTATCTACAAAGCTTGACTTGTCGCAAAAAGGTTTTTGACAAGTTCAAGGTGTTGACTACAATGAGATTTTCTCAACTGTAGCGATGCTTAAGTCTGTCCAAATCATGATAGCAATTGCCACATTTTATGAAATCTAACAAATGGATGTCAAAACTGCATTCCTTAATGTTTTCTTAAAGAAGAGTTGTATATGATGCAACCAGAAAGTTTTGTCAATCCTAAAGATGCTAACAAAGTGTGCAAGCTCCAGCGATCCATCTATGGACTGGTGCAAGCATCTCGGAGTTGGAATATACGCTTTGATGAGTTGATCAAAGCATATAGTTTTATACAGACTTTTGAAGAAGCCTGTATTTACAAGAAAGTGAGTGGGAGCTCTGTAGCATTTCTAATATTATATGTGGATGACATATTGTTGATTGGAAATGATAAATTCTGGATAGCATGAAAGAATACTTGAATAAGAGTTTTTCAAAGCAAGACCTTGGTGAAGCTGCTTACACATTGAGCATCAAGATCTATATAGATAGATCAAGACGCTTGATAAGATTTTTCAATGAGTACATACCTTGATAATTTTTTTGAAATAGTTCAAAATGGAACAGTCAAAGAAGGAGTTCTTGCCTGTGATGCAAAGGTGTGAATTTGAGTAAGACTCAAGACCCGACCATTGCAGAAAATAGAAAGAGAATGAAAAGTCATTCCCTATGCCTCAGTCATAGGTTCTATAAAGTATGCTATGCTATGAACCAGACCTATTGTATACCTTGCTCTGTGTTTGGCAAAGGAATACAATTTTGATCTAATAATTAGATCACTGGACATGGGTTAAGAATATCCTTAGTGAGGACTAAGGAGATGTTTCTCGATTATGGAGGTGATAAAAGAGCCCGTCGTAAAAGTTACAAGGATGCAAGCTTTTACACCAATCCAGATGACTCTAAGTCTCAATCTGGATACATACTGAAAGTGGGAGCAATTAGCTAGAGTAGCTCCGTGCAGAGCATTGTGGACATAGAATATTTGTGAAATACATACGGCTCTGAATATGACAGACCCGTGACTAAGCTTCTCTCACGATCAAAACATGATCATACCTTAGTACTCTTTTGGGTGTTAATCACATAGCGATGTGAACTAGATTATTGACTCTAGTTAACCCTTTGGGTGTTGATCACATGATGATGTGAACTATGGGTATTAATCACATGCAGATGTGAATATTGGTGTTAAATCACATAGCGATGTGAACTAGATTATTGACTCTAGTGCAAGTGGGAGACTGAAGGAAATATGCCCTAGAGGCAATAATAAAGTTATTATTTATTTCCTTATTTCATGATAAATGTTTATTATTCATGCTAGAATTGTATTAACCGGAAATATGATACATGTGTGAATACATAGACAAACATATAGTCACTAGTATGCCTCTACTTGACTAGCTCATTAATCAAAGATGGTTATGTTTCCTAACCATAGACATGTGTTGTCATTTGATTAATGGGATCACATCATTAGGAGAATAATGTGATTGACATGACCCATTCTGTTATCCTAGCACTTGATCGTTTAGTATGTTGCTATTGCTTTCTTCATGACTTATACATGTTCCTATAACTATGAGATTATGCAACTCCCGTTTACCGGAGAAACACTTTGGGTACTACCAAACGTCACAACGTAACTGGGTGATTATAAAGGAGTACTACAGGTGTCTCCGAAGGTACATGTTGAGTTGGTGTATTTCAAGATTAGGTTTTGTCACTCCGATTGTCGGAGAGGTATCTCTGGGCCCTCTCGGTAATGCACATCACTATAAGCCTTGCAAGCAATATGACCAATGAGTTGGTTACGGGATGATGCATTACATAACGAGTAAAGAGACTTGCCGGTAACGAGATTGAACTAGGTATTGGATACCGACGATCAAATCTCGGGCAAGTAACATACCGATGACAAAGGGAACAACGTATGTTGTTATGCGGTTTGACCGATAAAGATCTTCGTAGAATATGTAGGAACCAATATGGGCATCCAGGTTCCGCTATTGGTTATTGACCGAGAATAGTTGTAGGTCATGTCTACATAGTTCTCGAACCCGTAGGGTCCGCACGCTTAACGTTACGATGACAGTTTTATTATGAGTTTATAAGTTTTGATATACCGAAGGAGTTCGGAGCCTGAATGAGATCGGGGACATGACGAGGAGTCTTGAAATGGTCGAGACGTAAAGATCGATATATTGGACGACTATATTCGGAGTTCGGAACGGTTCCGAGTGATTCGGGTATTTATCGGAGTACCGGAGAGTTACGGGAATTCGCCGGGGAGTATATGGGCCTTATTGGGCCATACGGGAATAGAGGAAAGAGGGCTAAAGGAAGGAGGCGCGCAGCCCCCCTCTGGTCCGAATTGGACAAGGGGTGCGGCCCCCTTTTCCTTCCCCCTCTCCCCCTCTTTCCTTCTCTCCTACTCCAACAAGGAATCGGGGAAGTCCTACTCCCGGTGGGAGGAGGACTCCTCCTGGCGCGCCCCTCCTGGCCGGCGGACCCCCTCCCCCTGGCTCCTTTATATACGGGGGCAGGGGGGCGCCTCTAGGCACATCAACACAAGTTGATCTACGGATCGTTCCTCAGCCGTGTGCGGTGCCCCCCTCCACCATATTCCACCTCGGTCATATCGTCGCGGAGTTTAGGCGAAGCCCTGCGCCGGTAGAGCATCATCATCGTCACCACGCCGTCATGCTGACGGCACTCATCCCCGAAGCTTTGCTGGATCGGAGCCCAGGGATCGTGATCGAGCTGAACGTGTGCTGAACTCGGAGGTGCCGTACGTTCGGTACTTGGATCAGTCGGATCGTGAAGACGTACGATTACATCAACCGCGTTGTCATAACGCTTCCGCTTACGGTCTACGAGGGTACGTGGACAACACTCTCCCCTCTCGTTGCTATGCCATCACCATGATCTAGCGTGTACGTAGGAATTTTTTTGAAATTACTACGTTCCCCAACAAAAGCAACTCGACAAGATGTGAATACATCAAGATGCTTAAATGAAAAATGGCAACCCCATTTTGAGCTTAAATGATGAGTATGACATATGATCAAGTGATCTCACTTGACTCCTAAGTCAACATACTCTAACATAGGTGACTTCGTCGCCGACCATCTCTAGATGAAGTTCCCTTGTGTTTTCTTCTGTGTTTTTGCATTTGTCTCATGCATATGTGTTTAAAAAAACTTCATCTAGATTTCTTTCTGTTTTCTCCGCATTTTCTGCATCCAATTCCTTGCATATCTTTTAGTTAATTCCTTGCAGATCTTTTTGAGATCTTACTAGTCTAGTGAGCTGAGGTGACAAGTGTTTTTCTCTGCGATGAACTCGGTTACACCGATTTGGTATTTTCGGTTCAACTGAAATTTTTTGGTATCACCGAAGCATACCACTCGGTGCCACCGATTTCACAACAGGAAAAACAGTTTGCCACTTATTCTGTGTTTCTTCTAATCCAGCTCCACTCAATGAATCTTGTCCTCTACAAGCATCACATTTTTATCATTGCTTTATGTTGTGACTCAAGGATCAAACCCATTCACAACAAATTCCAGAGGGAGAGAGAGAGATTACATCTTTATCAAGCCCTTCTTGGAAATTGATGTCAAAGGGGGAGGGAGAGATCACATCAAAGCTTATCACTTAGAGAGAGAGATCACATCAGAGAAGGAGAGAGAGATCCTTCAAGGGAGAGAGAGAGATCTCCAGGGGGAGAGAATACTAGTAGAAAGTATTTTCTCAAGGATCCCAGATGCTTGGTGTTTAAGAGGAGAGATGCCACATGTCTTCTTGAGGGGAAAGACATGTTCATGTGTTCTTACTTGCATTAGTTTGCATTAGCACTGTTCATTATATCTTTCAAGTCCTATTTTCTATTCCCTATCTTCTCCCAGTATCCGAAGTTAGATTCAGGGGGAGCAAGACATCTAAAGGAAAGAGATCATTTAAATGCATTGCACATCTTTACTCTTGGGGACATGTCTAATCCAATGTAGTACTTAGTACTCACTCTCTACATGTCATCCCAGTCTTGGTATTCTTGTGGTTTCTTCTGTTTGCTCTGGCTAGTAGATGCATCTGTGTTATCTAACCTTGTTTTCACAGGTTCATTCCATCCTAAGCCAACTCAAGACCACAAGGTAAGTATATGCATCACAATCATGTGTATGAGGAATTCTTGCTGATGTACATATTGTTTGCAAGAAGGACTCATGGGCATGAAGGTATTTCCTTTAATATTTTTTTGCTCTGATGCATATGGCCAAGATACATGTAACACATTGCCTGCTCTATCATGGTTATGCTATCACATGCTTCCATTTTTAATATTCACATGATTGCATACATGTAGGGGGAGCCTATGCTTGTTACATGTCTTTCCAAAGCATTACTTGCTATTCTTCATATCTTTATCTAAAGCTTTGATGTATGTTGCCATCAATTACCAAAAAGGGGGAGATTGAAAGCACAAGTGCTCCCTAGGTGGTTTTGGTAATTAATGACAACATATCTGTTGTTGGACTAACACTTTTATCTAGTATGTTTCAGATAAGTGCAACAATGGAGTGGCATGGACTAAAGGATGTGGGAACTCCTTCAAGATGCTAAGGACAAAGGATTGGCTCAAGCTTCAAGCTCAAGACTCTTCATTTTACATTTCAGTGATCCAAAATCACATTGAGTCTATAGGAAAAGCCAATACTATCAAGGAGGAATGAGGTGTTGCTTAATGAGCCTCTTGCTTCAAGTGCTTAGTGATATGCTCCAAAACCCTCAACTACTTCCCCACTTCCACACATATGTCCTAAACCTAAAGTCAAACTCGGCCCCACTGATTCTTTCTATCCGGCGCCACCGAGTTTGGATGTCTTAGCCACTGCCACAAACCCTAGGCAAATCGGTCTCACCGATAGGGATCTCGGTCTCACTGAGATGGGATTGTAATCTCTCTGTGTATGTCCATTATCAAAATCGGTCTCACCGAGTTTGAGCAATCGGTACTACCGAGATTACAATGCAAACTCTCTGGTTAACTTATTATCAAAATCGGTCCCACAGAGTTTGATAATCGGTCAAACCGAGTTTGCCTGACCAACTCTCTGGAAAGCTTATTACCAAAATCGGTCCCACCGAGTTTGTGTAATCGGTCTTACCGAGATTACGTTATGCCCTAACCCTAACCGAATCGGTCCCACCGAGTTGCATTCCGGTCCCACCGAAAACCCTAACGGTCACATTATTTGCTAAACTGGTCTGACCGAGTTTAATGATTCGGTCCCACCGAGTTTGGTAGATTGTGTGTAATGGTTAGATTTTGTGTGGAGGCTATATATACCCCTCCACCTCCTCTTCATTCATGGAGAGAGCCATCAGACTGAACCTACACTTCCAGCATCCTATTTCCGAGAGAGAACTACCTCCTCATGTGTTGAGGCCAAGATATTCCATTCCTACCATATGAATCTTGATCTCTAGCCTTCCCCAAGTTGCTTTCCACTCAAACCCTCTTTCCACCAGATCCAAATCCTATGAGAGAGAGTTGAGTGTTGGGGAGACTATCATTTGAAGCACAAGAGCAAGGAGTTCATCATCAATGCACCATTTGTTACTTCTTGGAGAGTGGTGTCTCCTAGATTGGCTAGGTGTCACTTGGGAGCCTCCGACAAAGATTGTGGAGTTGAACCAAGGAGTTTGTAAGGGCAAGGAGATCGCCTACTTCGTGAAGATCTACCGCTAGTGAGGCAAGTCCTTCGTGGGCGACGGCCATGGTGGGATAGACAAGGTTGCTTCTTCGTGGACCCATCGTGGACTCGCGCAACCGTTACCCTTCGTGGGTTGAAGTCTCCATCAACGTGGATGTACGATAGCACCACCTATCGGAACCACGCCAAAAACATCCGTGTCTCCAATTGCGTTTGAATCCTCCAATCCCTTCCCTTTACATTCTTGCAAGTTGCATGCTTTATTTTCCGCTGCTCATATACTCTTTGCATGCTTGCTTGATATGTGTTGTGAATGTTAAACTTGTGCCTAAACTCCACTTAAACTTTAAAGAAACTTAAAAACTACAACTTAGGCACTTAGTGTCTAATCACCCCCCCTCTAGACGCCTCTTCTCAAGGTCCTACAGCCGTACTCGCGCGCCGACCCCCCGCCTGCTATAAGTCGTCTTTTGTTCCATCTTCTTTTGCAGCCGAGTCCGACTTCTGATTTTCTTCATTTTTCTTGAGTCAGAGTCCCCTCATCCAGCCTTCAGCCGGCACCGTGGCCCCGCCCCGTCAGTTCGTCCCCGACCGAGCGGAGAGCGACGTCGACGACCCTGACTTGGGGGCCGCGGCGATGGAGGCCGATGCCGAAGGAGGAGGAGGAGGGAGAAGAGGAGGCTTCAGGCCCTCGGCCACCTTTGCCGACTGGCCTAATGACGATGCCGAGGTGGAAGTGGCCCCGCCTTGTTTCTCCGCCGGCTTGGATGGTCAAGGCGGCGTGAAGAGGCGCCGGGCTGGGCCGAGCCTGCTTGGCAGCCGGTCGAAGAAGTTCAAGGGGGCGGCCGCTGCGACCAAGCGGGAGGAGGCGATCGCGAAGGCCAACCGCTTCCGTAAGGAAGTGAAGAAGCCGCCACTGGTCTCCGCGTAAGTGCCTCCGCCTTTGTCTTGTTTTCTACTGGTGAATCTTGTCCAAATTTTTTTACATGCCTTCCTCGCTTCAGGGCCCCTCTTACCTTCGAGAGGGTCGCCGCCGCCTCCGTCATGGGGTCGGCAGAGACGTCCGCCACTACTCGGTAGATTGACCCTGCCGCCGACCTCTGGGAGGCGACGGAGCAGAACGCGCTGGAGAAGCGCGATGAGGACGAGGCCGCCCGTCTGGAGAAGGCAGAGGTCGAAAAGGCGGTGGCCTCCGCTCAAAGGAAACTGGACGAGGCTGAAGCCTCCATTGCGGCAAGGCGGCAAGCTGAGGAGGCCGCGCACCGCCAATCGGCGTTGCTTGTTGTCCCGCTGAACTCCGCGCCACCGCCCCCGGAGTTCACGGGGTAGACTGGGGAGGCCGGCGGCGAGAACCCCATCATGGAGAGGGAAAGCAGCGAGGCCTCCATGTCGGACACGGTTGTGCCGCCACCGCCAGCTCCGCCGCCGTCCGAGAGCGTGCAAGGTAAACAGCCAGCAGGCCCGCCGGTGCCGCCGACTGAGGATGAGTCTGTGGCGAGGTTGCTCCTCCAAGTCGCCTCGCCAACACGCCGCCGCCTTGAGAAGGCGACTTCGGCGCCATGACCCCTGGAGATCGGCGCCGCTGGCTCGGCCATCCCAGACGCCGAGGCGACGACTGCCGCTCCCATTGGGTGGGTGCGAGGAGGTGGCACGGGCCCGCTAAACCAGGCGCTTCTGGATGTTCAGGTGAATCTGCGAGCCGAGGGCGACGCTATCCAGGCCTGCACCAAGGCACATCTGGCGTCGCGAGTAGCCGTCCGGGTATGCTTTCTTCTTTGACTTTGTTTTCCCTTGTTATTCTCTATGGGGGCGCGCCAGCGCACCCACTGGGTGTAGTCCCCGAGTTTTGGGTCGGCTACTGAGCAGGCGGCCCAGAACTCCTGGCGAGTTCCAATACTTCTCTTCGTCTAGAAATCCTTATCACAGGAGTATCACAACCTCCGCGTCACTGCCTTCAACCTCAATGTCGAGGAGTTGGGCAGGCGGACTGCCGACCTGTCGGAGAGTCGGAGTGAGTCATCCTTCTTCTTTGCAGAGGCGCACTGGCGCACCCACGGGCTGTAGTACCCGAGATTTGGGCCGACAGCTGAGTAGTCGGGCCGGATCTTCCCGGCGACCTTCTTTGTTAACTACTTAACGTCTTTTCCTTTTATTCTTCAGAGGCCAACGCCACTCTCCAGCAGTAGCTGGGCAAGTCCAACACCATCTTGCGTGCCAAGGGGGAGGAGTGCAGCAAACTCGCCGCGGAGCGCGACCTGCTGGCCGCGCAGCTGGCAGAGCAGAAGGAGCTGCTCAAGAAGGCGCAGGACGAGGAAGAGAAGAGAGAGGCTGCTCTCCTAGCCGAGTTTGAAAGCGAGCGCTCCTCCTGGACCGACAAGGAGGCACAGCTGACCTCCGGCTTCCATGAGATTGAGGACATCGTCGACGGTGAGTTTCTTTGTTTCCTTCGATCCGCCGACTGTGGGTCGGGCTGACTCCTAATTTTGACTTGCTTCTTTTTTGTCTTGGCAGACTTCTTCCCAGGCCACTCACAGGCGGCCACTCAAGCCATCGAGGCAGATCGCGAGGCGCGGAGGGCAGATGGTGCAGAGATTGCCGCCAACGCCCCCTGGACCCTCGATGAGCAGCTTCTAAGCATCGAGGCTCGTCTGCGGCCGGCCCACCGGATGCTGCCCCGGCTTCAACGTGCTGGTGCCCAGGCCATTGCCGCCCTGTGGCCAGACATGCCGGTTCTATGCACTGCTAGTCGGACTACCGACTGGCTGGAGGTCGCAGCTGGTCGTCTTGAGGCTTGGAAGGGTTCCTCGGCCCGGGCTGGAGCGTGTCGGGCCTTGGAATTCGTCAAGGCGTGGTATCCAGGGCTGGACCTGGACCGACTGGCCGCGTTCCGGTCAGAGGCCCAGGCGGAGCTGGTAGCTGTGCAAGACACCCTCGTCGCTCGTGCTGCGGCAATCGCCGACTATGCTGACACCAGCATCTTCGTCCCTGATCGGGCTAAAGACGGCAGGGAGGCGCCACCGGAGTCGTTTGGGATGAACCCGGATTATGACGAGGACTCGGCGGAGGTGATCGGTTCCAGCGCCGAGGAGGAAGCAAGGCAGAGGACGGAGGTGAGACGGAGGCGCCAGAAGGCGGAGTGGGCGACCAGCCTCAGCTCGACCGCGCCTCCAGCAACGAGCCGCGCCCAACCGAGCCGGCTGCCGCCGGAGACGACCAAGCCGAGACCGTCCAGCCGGCCGCCCCGGCGCCTAACACCGCCGTCTCTTCCAACCCTCCGAACCCGTCTGCCGCTTCCTAGGCTGCCATTCTTGCCTTCATTTTATCTGTTCTAGTAGTCTTTGAAGCACTTGTTAATTCGAACAATTCCACCCGTGGGGTGTATTTTGAACTTCTGTTTGAAGATTCGGCCAAGGGCCTATGTATATATTTATCCGAGTTCTATCTTTCCTTTCTGATTGCTCTTTTGGCTTTTTCCTTTGCCGCCTTCCCTTAGTCGCCGCCTTGCCAGTCAGACGGCCGTTCTGCGGACCACCTCTGGATCAAATGCTTGGCTATTTTGGGAAGGCAAGTACTTGGCCATTTTTTAGAGTCTTTTAGCAAGTTGGATAGAAAGCGGCAAGCCGACTGCTAAAGAGTCGGCTTTGCTAAGAGAGGATGGAAGCCGGCTTAGGCTATGCTTATGCTTTGAGTCCTTAGCCATTTTTCATGTGGGTGCCCATTCTTCCTTACTCTTGCCCACCAAACAGTCGCTCTGCGAGCTGCGGCTTCTGACAGGAGACGGCTTAGGCACCACACACTACTTGTCCGACTGCGGGAAGCATTTCATAGCGTGAGGCGGCGAGTCCCCGGGCCGACTAGTCGAGCCCGGTGCCAAGCGGTCATAAAAAAAGAGTAATATACTCGAAGGCATAATTCTTATCATACAGATAACAAAAAGGGCAGTCCCCGAGCTCGTCTCGGGGGCCCCGAAGTCTTGGTACTTTAATACAAAGGGTAGCGTGATACATACTACATCAACTGTAAAATCTTCAGAGAAGATTTGCATTCCATGGGCGTTCCGTCTCTTTGCCGGAGTCGTCCCTCTTGCGTGCTCGGGGCTTCTGAGCATCGATCAGGTAGTAGGAGTCGTTGCCTAGCACTTTGCTGATATTGAAGGGGCCTTCCCAAGGTGCCGACAGCTTGTGCTGGCCGGCTGTTCGCTGGATCAGTCGGAGCACAAGGTCGCCCTCTTGGAAAGATCTCAGCCTGACCTTCCTGTTGTAGTATCGGCGCAGGCTCTGCTGGTAGATGCTTGACCCGCTGAGCGCCAACAGCCGGCCCTCTTCCAGCAGATCGACACCGTCTTGACGTGCTTCTTCTGCCTCCTCCTCGGTATACATGGTGACTCACGGGGAGTCGAACTCTATGTCCGTCGGGATGACGGCTTCAGCACCGTAGACGAGGAAGAAAGGTGTGAAGCCGGTTGACTTGTTTGGAGTTGTGCGCAGACTCCAGAGGACGGCAGGAAACTCATCAAGCCAACAGCCGGCCGAACGTTCCAGTGGTTCGACTAGCCGAGGCTTGATGCCGGACAAGATGAGGCCGTTTGCTCGCTCTACCTGGCCGTTTGACTATGGATGGGCGACAGACGCTAAGTCCAGTCGGATGCCCTGTATCACGCAGAAATGGGCCAAGGCACCTTTGGCGAAATTCGTGCCATTGTCGGTGATGATGCTATGTGGTATGCCGTACTGAGTCGTGATGTCGGTGATGAAAGTCACTACAGTCAGACCATTCAACTTCTTGATGGGCTTTACTTCTATCCACTTGGTGAACTTGTCCACCGCGACAAGTAAGTGAGTTAGGCCGCCTCGTGCTGTTTTGAATGGTCCCACCATGTCCAGGCCCCAAACCGCAAAGGGCCAGGCAATGGGGATAGTCTTGAGTGCGGAAGTCGGCTGATGTGGCTTGGAGCAGAACTTCTGGCACCCTTTGCACTTTTGGACCAATTCTTTGGCCTCTTCCAAGGCGGTTGGCCAGAAGAAACCGTGCCGGAAGGCTTTGGCGATGAGTGCTCTTGAAGCCGCATGATGGCCGCACTCGCCTTGATGGATGTCTTTGAGAATTGCTTGGCCTTGCTCTGGCTCGACGCAACGCTGGTAGACACCAGTGACGCTGCGCCTGACCATCTCTCTGTTGACTATGGTGTAAGCTGCCGCTCGGTGTTGTACTTGCTGAGCCAGGATTTCATCAGTTGGCAGCTCTTTGCTCACTAGAAACTTGAGGATGGGCTGGGCCCATGAGAGCGCTGCTATTTCTTCAACCGTTAGTACTGTGACTTGGACGAGGGCGGCTGGGTTGGGAGGCGGCGGGCTGGTGTCTGCGGCCGCTTGCTGGATTGATGAAGTCCCCGGGCCGACTGGCGCAGTCCCCGGGCCGAGTTCTGGAGTCTTCGGACTGGTCACCGCAGTCCCCGGGCCGGGTTCTAAAGTCCCCGGGCCGGCTTCTACTGCGGCGTTCTTGGAGTCGTTCGCGGGAATTCTCATGCCGACTGCTGGGGCTCTTGAGTCGGATCCGACTTCTTTCGGGGGGAGCCGACACAAAGATGGAGTCTAATTCTGGCGAAGGCTTGAGAGACGGCTTGAGGAGGCACCGAAGGGCGACGCCAGATGGTATTGCTTGGCGGGTGGAGCCGATTCGTGCTAGGGCGTCTATTTGGTCCTTGTCATTTCTTGGCACGTGAAGGAACTCGCACCCCTCAAAATATCCGCTGAGTTGTTGTACAAGGAAACTGTAGCTCGCCATGTTTGCATCCTTGGCGTCCCAGTCGCCAGATGACTGCTGGACCACCAAGTCGGAGTCGCCATAACACAGGATCCGGCGAATGCCAATTTCTTTGGCAAGCCGGAGCCCGTGAATGAGCGCCTCATATTCAGCGACGTTGTTGGAGGCGGCGAAGTGGATTTGCAGCGCATATCTGAGCTTGTCGCCTTTGGGGGAAGTGAGGACAACGCCGGCTGCCAAGCCGATGCGCATCTTGGAGCCGTCGAAATGCATCCGCCAATGGGTGGAGTCGGGCGCTGGCGGTAGGTACTGGGTCTCGGCCCAGTCGAGGAGGAAGTCGGCCAGTGCATGCGACTTGATGGCGGTGCGGGGCTGGTAGTAGATGGTGTAGGGAGCCAGCTCAATGGCCCATTTGGCCACTCGGCCAGAAGCATCTCGGCTTCCGATGATCTCGGCTAGTGGGGCTGTGCAAACCATAGTGATTGGATGCTCCTGATAGTAAGGCTTCAGCTTCTTGGCGGCAAAGTGCACGCCGTAGCACATCTTCTGGTAGTGGGGGTAGTTCTGCTTGGAGGCCGACAGTACTTCGCTCAGGTAATATACCGGTCTCTGGACAGGTAGCGCCTTGCGTTCTTCCTTGAGCTCGACTACAATGACTGTGCTGACTACCCGGCTGGTGGCGGCAATGTATAAGAGCATGGGCTCTTTGGGAGTCGGTGCTGCTAGCACGGGGGAGTAGTAAACATTTTCTTTAATTGGAGAAAAGCTTTGTCTGCCTTGGTGTTCCACTCGAAAAAGGTTGTCTTCTTCATGAGCTGATATAAAGGGAGAGCCTTCTCGCCCAGCCGACTAATGAATCGGCTGATGGACACCAAGCAGCCGGTGAACTTTTGCACATCTAGCAGTCGGCTGGATACCTTCATCCTCTCGATGGACTTGATTTCAACAGGGTTGCACTCTATGCCGCGTTCAGAGACCAGGAAGCCGAGGAGTTGGCCGGCTGGTACTCTGAAGACGCACTTCTCAGGGTTGAGCTTGATTTGGAATCGGCGCAGGTTCTCAAAGGTTTCCGTGAGGTCGTCCAGCAGTGTTCCATGCTTTTCCGTCTTCACCACCACATCGTCTACGTAGACGTGGGCGTTTCTGCCGAGTTCCTTGAGGAGGCACTTCTGCATGCAACGCTGAAAGGTGGCGCCGGCATTCCTCAAGCCGAATGTCATGGTCAGGTAGCAGAAGGCTCCAAACGGCGTGATGAAGGTGGTTTTCAGTCTATCAGCCGGGTTCAGCTTGATCTGGTGATATCCTGAATATGCATCTAAGAAGCTCAACATCTCGCATCCGGCTGTGGAGTCTATCACCTGATCAATACTTGGCAGAGCGAATGGGTCCTTGGGGCAAGCTTTGTTGAGGCTTGTGTAGTCAATACACATCCGCCACTGCTTGTTCTTCTTTAGCACCAGGACCGGGTTTGCTAACCATTCTGGGAAAAACACTTCCATAATGAAGCCGGCTGCCAGGAGCCGGGCTATCTCTTCTCCAACAACTCTTCTCTTCTCTTCTGACAGGTGGCGCAAGGGCTGCCTAACGGGCTTCACATCAGATCGGACATGTAACTTGTGCTCGGTGAATTTCGTCGGTACACCTGGCATGTCTTTAGGGGACCATGCGAAGATGTCTCGATTCTCATGGAGGAAATCGACGAGATCGCCTTCCTATTTGCTGTCAAGGTTTGCACCTATGACAGCGTACCTCTCTGGGTGCTCCGGGTCCAAGGGTATCTTCTTTGTCTCTTTGGCCGGCTTGAACGAACCTTCAGCTTCAGACTCCTTGGGGTCGGGCGACATCTCGAGCTGCTTTCCGGCCATTGCCACAACCCGGTCAAGAAGCCGCCTCTCGGCCACGATCTCCAGGGACTCGGCTAGCTGACTGCTTTCGGCCACGCAAGCGGACGACTTTCTGTAGTCGCCGGCTATGGTCAGAATTCCCTTGGAACTCGGCATCTTCATCTTGAGGTAGGCGTAGTGGGGGACCGCCATGAACTTAGCCAAAGTAGGTCGGCCAAGCAGCGCATGGTACGGGCTTTCGAGGTCCACCACTTCAAACCAAACTGGCTCTTGGCGGAAATGATCTTTGTCCCCAAAGAGGACGTCTATCAGGATCTTGCCGATTGGTGAGCAGGAAAGGCCAGGAACAATGCTGTGGAACACAGTCCGGATGCTCTGAAGCTGTCTTTGCTTGATTCCTAACTTCTCCATGGTATCCTTGTACAGAATGTTGATGCTACTGCCTCCGTCTATCAGCACTCATGAGAAGCGAGCGGCCCGCCTATCTGTGGTAAAAGTGGCACCTAAGACCAGGGCGTAGGAGCCCGGACTCGGCATCACCTCTGGGTGATCAGCTCTGCTCCAACTGATAGGCTTCTCGGACCAGTGCATAAACTCTGGAGTACTTGATGCTAATGCGTTCACCTCTTGCTGCTGCTGCCGCCGGCTGCGCCGATCGTCAGCCACACTGGTGAACACTACATAGGCTCCGTGCTCTTCTGGGTACTCGTCTTGTATTGCACCGACTGGCCTGACAGCCGGCTGCTGGCGCGGCGGTGGAGGCGGCGGCCCAGTAGGCGGGGGAGGCAGGAGGCCGTCTCCCTTGGCGATTCGGGTGAGCCAGTGGCATTTCCGGGTGGTGTGGTTCGACGGCTTGGCGCCGCTATGGAACTTGCAGGGACCATCTAGAGTCTGCTCGTAGGAGAAAGCCGGCTGCCAAGCCGGCCTGCCGCCCTTCTGTTTATTCAGAGCCGGCCGTCCCTCAGGCTGCTCTTCTTCGATCGTGGCCACCTACCGACTGCTGGAAGCCGGCTGAGGCATCTACCCGGAGCGCCGGCTTGATTCTGCTGCTGGCGTCTTGGGAGCCGGCGTCAGTACTATTCCGGAGGCGTCTACCCGGAGCTCGGTCTTCATTGAGGACTCGGCCATGGCATACTTGTCCGCGATGACCAGTAGCTCGTCAAGGGTTACCGGCTCGTCGCAGAGGAGTCAGTGCTTGAGGAGAGTGCGTTAGCGGCACCCGGCGGTGAAGTACTCTATGGACTGGACCTCATGCACTCCTTCGCAGGAGTTGCGGAGCTCGGCCCAACGCGTGAGGTAGTCGCGGGTTGATTCGCTGGGCCCTTGTACGCACAAGGAGAGCTGTCGGGGCTTGGGAGCCCGCTTGTATGTGCTGGTGAAGTTGCGTATGAAGGCTTCGGTGAAGTCTAGCCAGCTGTTGATGCTGTAAGGCTTGAGGCTGTTGAGCCAGGTGCGCGCCGTGCCTTGGAGCATCAGGGGGACATATTTCACGGCAACGCGTCGATTGCCATTCGCTATGGGAACGGCGGTGGAGTAGTCGATCAACCAGTCTTCCGGCTTCACGGAGCCGTTGTACTTGGCGTGTCTCTTGGGAGCGAGAACCCTTTGGGAAAGGGCTCGTCGCGGATGTGGGGGCCAAAACAAGGCGGGCCAACATCATCTTCTTCTTCCAGGGCCAGGGATCGCGCTAGGCGGTCGATCCGATGGCGGGCATCATTCTCGCCGACTCCTTCGCAGCGACCAAGTCGGCCGCTGAGAGTCGGATGCTCAACAAGCGGTGGGGTAGGATATCTTTCCCTGCGAGGCGGAGGAGGCGGCAGGTCTCCTTGTCGCTCCACTCCTCGGGGGCGGCCTTCTGCGTCGCGCTCGATGGTAATACGAGTCCGACTGCGGCTAGCAGCCGGCTCCTTCTCTTGTCTCGCACGGGCGCCACCCGCAGTCGGCGTACACGACGTCGCGCCGTGCTCTCGCGAGGGGGGCTTCCGGCTCGGACGTCAGCTTCATGCCGGGTTGCGGCCGCATCGATCAGCTGCTGGATGCGTCTGGTCATGTAGGGGAGCTCGTCGGCCCCTAGTCCATTTAGCTCATCAACGATCGACTGGGCGGCGCGCAGGTTCTCAAGGGGCATGGTGTAGACGGGGCGGTCTGCACCCAGCATGCTAGCGATGGCCGCGCCGCGTTTCTTGACGACGCCGACTCGGCTTGGCCCTTCTGGAGGCGGCGTGCCGAAGGCGGCATGGTCGACTTCGCGCTGGTGGGCCTCCGTGAGGCGTCTCATGGTGGCGATCTTCTGGCTCTCCGCAAGGAGGGCAAGGCGGCGTGCCTCCAGCGCTTCGGCGTCAGCGTCCGCCGGGATGGGGGAGGACAGATTATGCAAAGTGGCCTGCAGGGCGTCGCGGGCGTTCTCGTCGGAGGCGGCGCCGTGGCTGATGACGAGCACTTCGGTGACGGTGCTGCCGCCACTGTCGGCTCGTGGGAGAGGATCGTCGAAGACGATCACTTCGGAGGGGAAGGCGTCGAGCGATGCGGTGTCGGAATCGACAAGCATCGGGTCGGTGGAGCCGACCGACTCCAAGTCTGCGGTAGGCTCGCTGGAGACGTGGAGTTGGTCAAGGAGGCTGACGAGGTGGCGCTCGGGGCAGCCTGTGCCCGCATCGGATGCAGGCTCGTCGGAGATGTGAGCCTCGCCGAGAAGATCGGCGAGGCCGCTCGCTGCGCAGGCGTCGTCGACACTTTGCAGCGCGTCGAGGCAAGCGCCATCGGGCGTGTCGGGCTGGCTACGCTCGCTGGGGAGGAAGAGGGTTCCCGTCCAGAGCAGGTCTCCGGACGGTGGTGCACCATGCCCCACGGTGGGCACCAAATGTCGGGGGTTGGATGCGACATATGCCTAAGGATGGCTTATCTTGGTGGGGGCGAGTAGAACGTCGCCGGTGCCTGGAAACGGGATGAGCGAAGGCATGCACGCCGGCGAATCTTACCCAGCTTCAGGGCTCTCCGTGGAGATAACACCCCTACTGCTGCTTTGCGGGGTCTCCGCATGATCACTATGGCAAAGTGGGTACAAGGTTGCTCCTTGAGCTGTTTTCTGGAGGTAGGAGAAGGTGAGGCTAGCTCCCTCCTTCCTATATGATCTGGTCTAGTCTAATAGGAGCGATCCCCCATGCATGGGTGCCCCGGGGGGCTTATATAGGCCCCCCCCCCAGGGATACAATGGTAATCCGGCTGGGTGTGGGTCCCAGCCGTCTGTCTCTTAGGCCGCCGTCTTCTCCGCCGACTGCTGGGGCCCGCCGACTGGCGGGCCCCGCCGACAGGCCTGGTACTGTAGCCGTGCCTCTAATGACGTTGGCTTGGTCATGGGGTCGTGGCAACAGTGCCGCCGCCTGACGGGCGATCACTGTGCCATTCCCCGTCTTGTCTGGTTAACGGCATGTGGGGCCCGTCGGAGGGGCCGGCCGACTCCCGGGGGCCGACTCCCAACGGGCCCATCTTGTGGCGCTCTTGCCGTCTTTTGTACCCCCGCTGACTGGTGGGACCTGCCATCTCTGGGACGTACATGCAAGCTGTCGTGGGTACAGTGCGCCGCCTGGGGGCTGAGGTCAGGGCAGCCATGGCAACAGTGCCGCGCCGGATGGAGATCTCCATCGATACGACGCACTGTAGCCATGCCGGTCCTTCGTAAGCGGGAGGGGGATGGGCCATGCAGTGGCCGTACCCCGTCCCGTCCATCATGGCGAAGGAAGGAGGTAGTCGGAGTCATGGGCCGACTCCCCATAGCCGTCTTCTCTGGAAGCCGCCAACAGGAGTCGGCTTATCTTGAAGTCGTCCCCGGGACTCGGCCGCCAGGGACAGTCGGAGTCGCGGGCCGACTCCCCATAGCCGACTTCTCTTGAAGCCGCCAACAGGAGTCGGCTTATCTCGAAGCCGTCCCTGGAACTTGGCAGTGAGGGACAGTCGGCGGCCTTGCCGCCGACTCCCAGGAGGCGGCTCCTTATCACGGAGTCTTGAGGGGCGCAGTCTGCCCTGATGTTTTGAGAGGTTCTGGGGCTCGGGTTAGCGTACCCGTGGCCCATTACACCGACACTACCCTAACAAAGCAGGTGCAATTCTTCTTGGGAAGAAGGTGTGTCGTTGACACCCACACGTCACATACCCCACAGTAGGCATACTAACAAGTTCACACACAAATACAACAGAAAAGGTAAACATTCGTATCAAACTCAGGTTCACAGAACATGTTCAAATTCATAACCAACATTCACTATCAACAACTCAAAAGATTGATATATACACAAGCTCAGCATATCTATGCATCCAAATGATTGATAGATCACACGACAATATTCATGCATAATTCACAAAAAGATTTAGATATACACATGTTCAGTATATTTATGCATCCAAATGATTGAGATCACAGCCAATATGATCCATGGACAAACTTTAATTACCTAGGGTACAGACTGGTAAATGGTGTTCAGTCGGAGGTACTTCTTGCTAAAATTAGTCCTTGTATGAGTAAACTTTCGAGTACATAAAAGGCAGCACAGACAATCTGAACTTTGCTTGTAGGTTTATCCTCAAATAGTGGCCTCGTGCCGAGCGAGGTTTCAGCAACTTGGCCACTACTTTCATCCAACTAGTTTACTGGCTCATCTTGGTCATGTAGCTCGCCAAAATTCTACCTTGCAGACGAGAAAGGAGGCGGTTCAGAAAATGAACCACCCAAATTTTTTGTGCAGTTCAACTGAAATGAAGCATCCCTGGCGTGCACACTGATTAAGTGCCAAATGAATATATGCGTCAACCAACTTGTCTGGAATCTTTAGACTCCATGCCATATAGTTCGCTATCATATCTGCCGATAACCAAAAGGCACAAGTTGGGACCAAACACTGGACTGTATTCTTCTGGGCTATGCGCCAAGCAATATTTTTGCCGTTCACTCTCCTAATACTTGGGAGTTTGACAACTGGTTGACGCCGGTTGATACTCGAATGAATATAGGCACTTCTTGTCAACATCGATGCTTGTCTGAGTGATCTTTGGAGTACATGGCAGCAGCATAAGGATCTGTCCATCTGATCATTTTGTGCAATTCTACTGAAATCACCCAATGCAATGATTTTCCTGCGAGTTTAGGCTCCAAGTTACTCCTTTACAAAATTGGCAAACAGTAGCACAATACCAAATTACCAATACAAGACAAGCACAATAATCAGGATAAAGACAAGTACCAACCTATGTGAGGTAGCATATCAATTACTATTTCCTTTGACTGGAAGCCAAGATAAGCGAAGCGACTGACAGCGAAGGAAGAAAGCAAGCCGAGATTAGTGACTGACAGGAAAGGATGGAAGCTGTCGAGGCAATGAAGCACCCAAAGTTTTTGTGCAGTTCCACCAAAACCGAGCATCCCTGTTGGCACATATATTGAGAGAGTGAGATTACTATAATAGTGGGACTAGTTGATGAAACATACACTAACAAATAGAAGCACCCTCATTATCTTAATGGGTAAAGTTAGCAACACAGTAGTCTTGCTTAAAGAGAGGTATTAGTTTATTTAATCAGTGCCAATTAGCTCAACACTCAAAGCATTGTCATTTATCATAGGTTGCAAAACTTTAACGTGCAAAGATAAAGGAGTTTCTCATGACAGTAGCACGATACAAATAGAGATGACAACAAACTAATATGGAAGAAGGCCTTAGGCCCGTACCAACCTGTGAAAAAATCTTATTAATTTAGTCCCATAAGAGATGATAAATCACTCACTGGAATCACACAATAGTATATATTTTTGTGCACTTCAAATGTATGGTTGAAATCACTCTAGTTTACCAGTGCTGAGATTATATCGAAAGATTATCAAGAACTTCCAGCAGAGTTAAAGCACTGGCTGGGATATAGTTCATTGTATTGTCTTGTGTAGTTCCACTAAAATGTATGATTGGCACAACATGATCCATGTTTGCACAAGTAGGAACAAGGTGAAACCTTCATTAGCTTAGTGAGAGAGGATAGGAAGACATTAGCATATTACTCAAACAATAGCATCAAATTCATGATGGACAATACGCAAAACATTGCCTCATTGAACCAAAGGCAATAAATTGACATGCAAAACAATAGCACTATTATGTCATGACACTAATAATATTCCATCACTGCTCCACCACATGATTTACCTCCATAGACAAACATACACACGTACATGATTCAGCATAGGGTCCTACTAAAGATTTGTTTAACTCCGACAGGAAAATTTGGCAGCAATAAATTAGTGGTACTTAAGTACTCCTAATTAATTAAGTGAGACAGCAGAAGTGGAAGGGCTCCCTGGAGGATCGTCTCACATGTAAGGTAGTCGTTGTCGGAGCCCTTGAATGGCCTCGACTGAGGCCTTTGGCTTCAGCAAGATCGCCTTGGCACTGTTTATTCTTCTTCTTCTTCCTCTTCATGCTCTGTTTCTCTTTCTCCTCACCAGTTGGTGAAACCAAGTACATGATTGGCCTTCTAATTCAGAATTGGTTTTGTCAGTGAGGGAGTACAAGTGTACTAGTAAAAAGTAGCATTATTTTCTCATGGCAGTCGGAAAATAGAGATGAACACAAGCATTAAATATCATTCTTACCTAAAGGAAGGTTATGGCGCCAATATGGATGATGATGATTGGAACACATATCTCCCTTTGTGCAGTTCCACCGAAATGAACCAACTGTTCCATTCTGACATTCCAGTTAAACATCACAAAAGTCACTTATTTTAAGAAGAGTTTTGTGCAGTGCACCAAAAGGTCACAACAGCAACCAGGTGAATTGGATATCCCTGTTTGCACAAAAAGGTACAGAGGAAACAGTCAGAGTCTCAAACAATTACAGGCAAAAACATTTGGCTAAACTTGTCATGGCTTATAACAGTGGCATGGCTTCATTTTTACCAGGGACATTAGATTAAGAACAACTAAATATTTGGTATAAGGGCATGGGACAGTGGGTCAACCAGCAGTCCAGCACCATGTATGTAAACAGGGGCATAAAGTGGTGATTCATAGTTTGTTGCCCGGAGAAAGAAACATCCAAGAAACATATCTGGGTTGGTCCCGTTTTTATTCACTCTAGCCACCTACTCCTATGTGTGGATAGCAAATCTAGTCCTGGTCATACCACTGTGTACAGCGTTACCCCTATATTTCCCTTTTCGACCAAGAGACCGGTTGGATAACCAGTCTGTACTACTTTCACCCCCTTTCCTTCCTGTTTGTACCAAGTCCGATGTACATACTAAATTCCCCCACCCCCACTTTATTTCTTGTTTGAACCAAGTACTCCCTCCGTCCGGAATTACTTTTCATCAAAATGGATGTGTCTAGAACTAAAATACATCTAGATACATCCATTTCAATGACAAGTATTTTCGGACGGAGGGAGTACAAGATTCGACTCCATGAAGTAGATTTACCTCTAACAATAGAAGAAGAAAAATAGGTGACATTGCACCATCCGATCGAGAGGGGCTGAGAGGTAGCAAATGATGCACATGCAGCAACGCAGCGAGCTGGGGAAGTAGAGCTAAGGCAGTTTCGAATGAAGATATCCCTAAAGGTCGTTGGGATGTGGATAGGTGGGCGACGAGAGGCCGGATCCACCCACAGGCAATGACGAAGGGATTGGAGGACCTCCCGCGCCGGCACTTGGCCAGAGATAACGGTGCGGCCGGCAGTGGGTCTCCTCCCTCGCTGTCGATGACGGCCTAAACGCTGCCCGTCCTCCCCTTCACCTGTGGAGGGGGATACGTCCGGATCTATAACCAGCGGTGAGGATAGAAAGAAATGCTTTTTGAAGGGAGAAAGACAGTGTTACTACCCCTGTCTTGTTTAGATCTGGAGAGGATGAGAGTGTGGGAATAGAGCAACCCTAGCAAGCAAGAGCGGAGGCTCCGACCTATATTTATGTAGTGGGGTAGTTTTCCTTTTTCACTCCATCAAAACAATCGTTCAAAATTGTGTACTACTACATGCCAGGTCGCGGTTTTTTTAGTTGTTGATTGTTTTTTGAGATAGCTACCCGCTTGTTCCAAGTGGTGTTACGGTGTGCCAGGTCGCACTTTGTATCGTTCAAGTCTGGTACTCCCTCCGTCTAGTTGAGTAAGTCATCTTATGTTGTGCACCGTGACCAAGAAGGAGGGGAAAACGAGAGAACTTAATGTTCATTTGCTAATTAATAGCATTGCATGCAATGCACTAACCACTACATGTCGTGTTTGGTAATCTAACGTCATTAAAAACATGCACACCCCACATCTCTTATTGGTTGATATGTCAAGAAACAAGAAACGAGGTAGAATTTAATGCACCGTGCCTAAGTGTTCTGGGATTATTTTGTTTCCGTAAGATGACTTACCCACCTAGATGGAGGGAGTACTACAAGTCCCTCCATTAAATGAACAACCACCCCCTCGTAAAAATTGTGAGGAAGCCCACAACTAAAATTAGCGGAAACATGGGTTGATCCAACATGCATTATTATTTATATTTTCTACTCCCTCCGTTCCTAAATATAAGTCTTTTTTATTAGCCACACCTAAGACAAGAATTTTTTATTAGCAGTGAACCCCACATGTCATAGACACAAAAATTGTGGCAAGATTCCCTTAGGCAAGCCAAAGTGTGTCTAACAATTTGAGAAACTCAAGTTATGCAAGTGTGGCAAGTGTGGGAACAATAATGTGGCAACATAAGACAAACATAGTCACAATCCAAACAGCCCCGTAATATTTTGTGTTAAATTTATAGTCAAAATTTGGCAAGGTGCATCAAATCAACACATGCAAGTATCAAAAGGAAAGTCACGGCATGCATGCATGCGTTGTACTCCCTCCGTTTCCAAATATAAGTCTTTTTAGAGATTGCAACAAGTGACTACATACGAAGCAGAATATGTCTACATACATCCGTATGTTGTAGTCCATTTGAAATGTGTAAAAAGACTTATATCAAGTGCAGTGCTTTGATGTGTCGCGTCAACTCGTACAAGAACGAGAAATTTGATTACTACAACACCCTCTCCCTCGCGGACTGAGCTCCAGTGCCTTAACTGCACCTGCCTTTGGCTGCATGACATGTGGGCTAACCACCTGTTGGGCCCACCTGTCGTAGACGCAAAGGCAGGAGCAGTAAGTAGAAGCTTTCGCTACACGCTATCCCTCCCGCACGAGGTGGACGGACATGCAGCAGTGGATTCGATACTGTAGAAGTAGGAGTAAAATCATTGTTCGTCTTCTCAAAGAGGCGGATTGCCAAGATCAACCTGAATGTGGTAGTTGCGAACGCTCGTGTGGTGCGGTGCCTTGGAGCACGCATATAGTAGGCAAGCTCTTGCATGAGACAAAATTGCTATTTGAGCCCACTATTGTAGTACTAGTACTTGCTACTCCCTCCGTCTAGGTGAGTAAGTCGTTGAATTTGTAGCTAAGCTTCCCTCATTGAATTGTTTAACAATTAAACTCCATCATCCATTAGTTGATACTCATTCTGCATAGGTCCACGCGCTTAGCACCATTTCCTCCTGGGGTCACCAATGTTTATTTTCTCATTAATAGCATTGCATGCAATGAACTAGCCACTTCAAGTCATTAAAAGCATGCACACCTCTCATCTCTTATTGGTTAATATGTCAAGAAACAAGAAACAAGGTAGAAGTTAATGCACCACGCCTAAGTGTTTTGAGACTATTTGGTATTCGTAAGATGACTTAACACACCTAGAAGGAGGGAGTAGTATAGCCCTGTAAACCGGAAAGGAGTATTTGCCAAGATTTCAACAAGTGACTTGTCTACACCGCGTGCAGTATTCCCTCCCTTCCGGTTTATAGGGATCAAATCTCAAATCTCATGAACCAAGGCATTTTGCGATTGGAGGAATGTATCTCGTACTTTACAAAACTACCCTAATTAAAGTCATGCATTAATTATGTAGTTCTCTCGTTTTCCTCTCCGCCTTGATCGCGGTGCACAAGTATTAAGCACTCCTATATGACTAGCCGCTCTATCTACATGCGGGACATTTCAAAGCATCCGGGCCCGCGTGCCATCCACCAAATCATAGCGAGGTGCTATAGTCGAGACTCACCTATCACCCCGGTGTGGCCGTCATGACCCGTCATATCACAAAACCCACACCTTTATCAGCAGTGGTAAGGTGGCCTCCAAGTTGGACTGGACGAAGCAACCATCATTTCACTAGAACGCTCGTTCAAGTCCTTTCTTCCCTTTTTTGAAGAAAACCTCACTCCAGGCTACTCACTTCTGCCCTTTTTCTTCTGTACCGATGAAGGAAAGGTGGCCGAATCAGTTATGCTGCTATATTTTCATTCCAAGAATCTTCTTTTTGCGAAGCACCGACCGATTCTCACATCATATTCTTTTCCCGTTTTCATTGCGATTGTGGTTTCCTTTTGATTGCTTTTTGTTTGTCAGTTCATTGATGGATCCTGGAGCACTAGGCAAAGAGTTGCCGACGGACAACCCACTAGAGACAGTGATCTCCAGGAAGCGAGCACCAACCAATGAGTTGACCATGTTGGCGGGCCAACCCATGGAGACGAAGAACTCCAAGAAACAAGCACTGGCCAAAGAGTTGACGACGTTGGCGGACGAACTCCTCAAAGAAAGTTGGAAGAACACCAAGGGCCCCACTGTGCCTACCCCGGGAACTCTGATGGCCACCTATGCGAGGCTCAAGGCCGAGTTTGAGGAGATAGTTGCCGTTGAGAAGGAGTGTTCCCCTGGCAAGGTGATGGCCCCCATCGAGGACGAGGAGATGGCCCCCGGAGGGATGAGATCCCCCGGTGAGCTGCACAAGGTAAAAATAATGGCTTATTACCATAGTTGTGGTTTTTGATTATTTGCAATTTGCTTGCTAATATGTTAGGGTTGTGCTGGTGCCGGTGGACGTCCTTGATGATTCCGATGTCGCGGCCCATCATATTGGCATCGCCCCGGAGATCGATTCGGATGCCGCTGTCCATCCTGTGCACATCGCCACAGAGATCGATTCCGATGTCGCGATCAGTCATGTGGACATCGCCCCAGAGATTGATTCCCAGCCGTTGTCCGTGTTGTGGTCATTTCCTGAGAGATTGATGCTTAGAAAAATAAACTAGGCTTCTCTTAAGCACCGGTGCCTATTTCTACAGGATAGACGCTTAGTTAAGCGTCTATCCTGTACAAGTAAGCACCGCTGCTTAACAAAAGCCTGGTTTATTTCTCTAAGCATCTTCCCTAAGCATCTCCCATAGTACAAGGCCTTATAGCCCAGTTTTTTAGTACTTGCTATGCATGCATGCGGCGGGCAGCTGGTGTCTTGAGGGGCTAGGGTGGTGAGAGAGGGCTCCGGAAGCGGTCCGGACTCCAGCATGACCCACCTCACATTATCACCATATATTTCTTGGCGTCCGTGCGCGGCGGGTGGGCGATCTCTTCTCCCTCCCCCGTTTCTCTCTTCTCAGCCAATGCCCGCTGAGTGATTAGATTTCGGCTATCGACGGTTTATTCAATTACAGTCTCACATGTCAGTGAAATTGCAAGACAACGTGTGTCCCCTCTGGTGAGCGGTGTGCGAGCCGGACTGTCGGGGGTGCGATGCGTACGAGTCGTAAGTGTGCTGCCTTTTCCTTTAGAACTTGCGAAGCGTAACATTTTCACGCGATCGATCGATTGAAATCCAGAACAAAATGACGAGGGCGGTGCTTTCCCGCTCGTTAGGCGGGCTAGTTCGAGTCATATGACGTGCTACAGTGTCGTCCACTTGCTCCATTTTTATATAAGCAAGAGTTTACACTCTTACGCGGGAGGAGTGCGAAACACCGCCGATTTGATTTTGATCAAGGGATAACTGTTCCCTGCCCAATAATGGAGGGCTGTTAGTGATTATAGCATGATAGTTAGGGAATCTCCAGCACTGGCCCACAAATTTACACCGGCATCTATCCGAGGACACTGATGGATGCCATCCAATGCTGCCCGCATACCTTTCGACAACTATATGAACTAACTAGACGAAATTCGTGCAAACAAAGCAAATTTCAAATTAACCGGATGAAATTCATTACATTTCGAAAACTTTTCCTACAAACTGGATGAAATTCATTACATATTCGCACAAAACATACTAAAACCTACTGTAAACCTAATCTAAACGATCGCCGGCACACGACCACCATGTTCGGCCATGAACCCGAGAAAGCCAGCCATTGCCTTTGCCTCCTCCTCATCCGCCTCGATAACCTCCTCCTTCGGAGCACAAGGTTCTGAAGATTTCCGCCTCTATGTCACCGTCAAGTGGCTAATCGGCCGCCGATGTTTACCCCACCAAGCTTGGCGTCGACTGAGTGGAGTAGCGTTGGCCTTCCTGCGACTAGAGTGGTGGCGACCTACCGTTTACTACTCTTCCTCGCTGCCGGCTGCGCCCGTGCACGCGCGCCGGCTTCGTGGTCGTGGTGGCG
>NC_057795.1:522468310-522473896 GCF_018294505.1 Triticum aestivum | reverse complement strand
TCCTTCATTTGCTCCCGTGACAGTACGTCGAAGAGAGCTTTGGAGCGCGCCCAGAGCGGAGCCTCCGATGTCCCTCATCTGCTCCTGCGACAGTACGTCCAAGAGAGCTTCGGAGCGCCAAGAGGCCATGGTTGGAGTGGTGCCGACAGAAGGAAGGGACCGGAGGAGAATAAGTGTGGGTCTTTGGCTATGGCTGGGAGCTGGGGCTCAAGTTAATATAGCGGGCGAATGGCAATGAGCCACAGCACACGGATGGACAACTGGCACCAGAGTAGGTTCGTCGGGCATGAATGCGGGCGCTGCTTCAGTGACTTAACTGCAGATGCGTTGGGTTACTGACATGTGGGCCCAGCGGGCATCTGGCCCGCATGTCAGTGACACACCAATTGCACCTGCAGTTAAGTCCGGTGAATGCAGCATTGATGTTCTGGAGAGACGGTGACCGTTTCAGGCGGGAAGCGCACGCTAGCGATGGAAGGGGTTTCGGTGTGAAGTGGCACTAAGATCGATCGCTCATGATAGTACATACTCCGTACCATACTACCATAGTACCCTCTCTAGCTAGGCTTTTTTATAGATTGTCGTTGTGATGGACAATATACATGAGCAAGGCACTCCGAGTATGACCGTTGGTGTTGAGTTAGGTGAATACATGCTCGGCGTTCGCGTAGGCCTCCATCAAACGTCAAAACAGTAATGTCAGGCACCGCCGGGGCGCGCAGGTGATGGGATCGCCATTTGCGCTGCGCCATGAGCAGGAATTTGATTTAGAGGGCGACGTGCATGCATTATCATGCTTTGACAGCGTGAGTGAGTGTCTGAGT
Source organism: Triticum aestivum (assembly GCF_018294505.1). Lineage (NCBI taxonomy): Eukaryota > Viridiplantae > Streptophyta > Magnoliopsida > Poales > Poaceae > Triticum > Triticum aestivum. The sequence goes on along the minus strand of NC_057795.1, from coordinate 522,473,072 downwards.
GAAGTATTTCATTTTCATTTGGCTGACGAGGGTGCGTTGCAGCGATGAGTCCATGGTTTGATTCCCCACATACGCATAATTTTGGTTTTTTACAGTATTTCTTTCTCCATTGACAGGTAGGCCCACGCAGATAGATAAAGATCACGAGCTGATGAGGCGCATGCGGACTGATTGACTGGTCAACCAGACAAATACGGAGCTATACGCCAAGCCAGTGACCGTATCGTAAACAATGATCAAAGTGAGTTATCAAGACAAGTTCGATGACCGCCAATGCATTTTACTCGGTAATAAATGACCAGGATTGAAGGGGAATCCAAATTTCCTTCATCTTCTGTCCTTGAGCTCTTCAAAAACCAATGCACTATACGGTCGTCCGGCCATTCCACCCTAGAGATCTCACCAAGCGTCGTTCATGCCACCGTGCCGCACACTAACCGGTAAGGCAGCGATGGCATCCCGCCGCACCGAGTTCCTCGCCGCCCACGACCGCACACAAAATAGTAGGGAAGCGATGGCATCCCGCCGTGCCGAGTAAATCGCCGCTCGCGACCTCACAACTATGTGGGAGGAATTTGAAGATGCGAAGGCCGAATGGGCGGTAGAGCAAGAGGCGGCCAAAGCCACACAGAGGGAGCGTAAAAGTCAGAAAGCTCTCAAGAAAAGAGAGGCCTGCCGCCGCAAGAAAGAAAAGGACGCACGCGCTGCTGCGGAGAGGTCGGCAGAGATACAAGCACGGTGGGGTGTCACCGACAAAGCCGGGAAGGAGAACGACGATGTCTGGCCAGCATGTGAGAAGTAGTAGTACTAATAGTTAGTGTGTGTGTCTGTGTCTGAGTACGAGCATGTACCAGTACTACTAGTTACTACTGTAGTTTTTAGAGCAAATTACCAGTACATTAGCCTAGACTAAATTGAAAAATTCCTATCCTATGCATCAAATGGCATCTCTTTCTCTATAGGAATTGAGATGCATGTCATCTCACTTCCTATGATTTTCATATTCCTATAAAATTGCTATCCTATGAACGAAAGGAGGCCTTTGTTGGAGTAACTACTGTAGCTAGCAGTACTGCTGGTACATTAGTTTTGTTCAAGAAGCGGAACTCAACGAAGTCATGTTGGTTTCTTCATCCGAGCAACTTCAAAGTGGGAAGTGGGCCTATGATTTGATGGCTCATTAGTCATTGTTACTGCAGCGCGACGACCGGGGTGACTCTCCCTTGGAGTTCTGCGTGCATGGCAAGTGGACCAGGACGGTCGACGTCCCACATCTTGGCGAATGGAAGTATTCTTTCCGATATCGAGGAGCAAGGAAACCGCGTGGTATAGTATCACTGCTGATTGGTTCTCAAAAAAATAGTATCACTGCTGATTTATAATTACTTTTTATTTTTGATGAATGCTAGCATTTCAACTCTTATGATGAAGAGTGCCAAACACGGCACGTGCTCGATGTCCCACACGTCAACGAAAGGAGTGGGACATGAGCAGCATGGTAGAGCCCAGCGTAAAAAAACATTGTGGTAGAGCGTCTCCACTTCTTCCACTTCTGGGTCGGAGACCACACATAGTAGTACTTAGTGGTATGAACGACACAAAGTGCGACCTGGAGAGAAAGACGCGTCTAGTTGGAAGGTCTCGGGGCATACACGTAAACAAATATAAAAGTTAATATGTGTCTCCAACTAATATAGTAGTAGTAGAGTACTTAGGCACGTACTCCATAACATCACCGTGCATTGCACATACAACATTTAGTGGTAGTACATAGTAAGAGACAAATGCTGCCCAAGAGTTACCTTCTCGACCTACTTTTGGGTGTTTGGTAGAGTGTATGGAGGGTGCATGAGTCCAAACTAGTTTAGCACACATACACTAGAAGCATGCATGAAGAGAGAATGCATGAAGAGGGGTGTTGAGTTGAGCATGCATGAAGAGGGAACAACTATGCTGAGATGAGAACGCAACCAAACACACCACGCATGTTCATACCATTTGTGCCTTTCTACTTCACTCACTGCGCTACATTACTCAGGTTTGTACGTCCACTCCTGGGTACATGTCTGTCTTGTAGTTCCAGTCCCACGTGTTCTTCATATAGATGGAACGATCCTTGCATAACACATGCACCTTGATGCTAGATGTCTCGCGTGTTGGCAAAAGGATGAACAAAGCTCACGTAAAAAAATAGAGTGGAAGAACATAGATTCCCGACGATCGAGAAGGAGCAAGGAACCTCGTGGTGGAGCGTCTGCACTCATAATATTTAGGGTTATTTAAATCTATGCCCCTCGTCTCTTAGTTGTGCTCACTTTTCCCCATTCGTTAACTTTTTACTCACTTTTCCCCATGACTCAAATTTTTTGCCTTCACATTTTCCTCACTTTTCCCCTGAAAAAGTGCTCAAAACCAAGGCAAAATGAGCGAGTGGGGAAAACTAAGCACAACTAAGGAATTGGGGGCACAGATGGAATAAGCCCTAATATTTAACATTATTCAGCGATATCAAATCAACCAATCATCTCCACAGTGGACTGGAAGAGTACGAAACACGGAAGCCCAGCGTAGTTACATCATACTAGTACATGTCTAACCCACGCTATCACCATATGTCTTGGCTTCCGTGTGACACCTATATCTAATAACCCAACAGCCTGTAGCGCTTCTCCCTCCTCGTCTCTATCAAAGTGTGGCGGGCTGGCGTTTTTGCCGTGTATTGAGGTCGGTTAACTCATCACATGTTAGCGACATGCCAAGAGCATTCTAAAAAAATTCCTTTCACGTTCCGTTTTCAAAAACAAAAAAATCCTTTCATGTAGGAATTTGACTGTATGCTTTGAGCAACTTGCATGTCCTATACTGCTCCTGTTTGATACTCTAACTTAGCTAGAGGTTAGACTAACTCATGACTAACCCTGAACTGACTGTAGCCAAAGAGGTGTTTGGGTGACAGGGTTAGATTGACAATAAATGCACTTGATTGAGAGAGAAAAGTGATTTTTTAGTGGTCCCAATGAGAACTATCTCCAGTTAGCACCTCTTGGGTGGGATAGTTTTTTCGGTGGATTCGGTGCAACTTGCTCCAATTTAAACCCTCATGCTTGGATACTTTAGGGCTATTTGAGCCCCAACTATCTCAAACTAACTCTAACACATGGATGCAAATAGGGCCTATGGCCAGTCTCGACGTGGAGTAGTCGCGCCGGGAAGCGGCATTCTCTCGGTCGTCGTGCCACTTCAAAGTCGGTGCCAGTGAGAGGTTGCCTCTGCTCTGGCCGACATTAATGCGGCACTGACGCTCCAGGGCGACGCTAACCATTTCACGCGGGAAGCGCGTGCTGGTAAGGAAGTATAGGTTTTGAACCATTTTAGGTGTAGTACTGGTAGTTTGCAAAACTACTCAATTATTGCACTTGGTTTCCTAAGAAATTGTGGTAAAAACGTTACTCCATAGCCCGCTTCCCTTCTCCTTCCACTTCCACCGCCCGCGCACGTCCGCGGGAAGCGACCGGTCAACCCTTATATAGGAGTGCGAGCACAAAAAGATGCATGCATGACCACTAAAATTTCCATATTAAAGCGCCGCTCCGGCGGGAGTATGGCGTATGTTGTTACCTTCGGCCGGGCCATGGATACCGGGCAACGGCGACCAGAGAAGAGGCGGCGGGAGGGGAATGAATGCAGCTATTGTTTGGGTTCACCTTCCAGCTTAAATAAATGCGCAGCATCACATGTACCCGCGGGTGCACAAATTGTAACATACGTGTCTGCTTAAGTGGGCGTCACATAACTAGTGTGTGTGTGTGTGTGTGTGTGTGTGTGTGATATTCTGAGACAGAGTGCGTGTGTGCGACTCTACTCTTCGTACATGTACTCAACCTTTTGCATCGGGATATAAGTATAATGGTATTTACTTTAGCTAGTGATTTACGTGGCCATGTTAACGTGGTTGTGTCAAAAAATGTCACTTCCTGCTCGTGATTTGCGTTATATAATTACAATCAAGATTCTCGTGCATTGCACGGAACATCAATATGCATTTTTTTTACAAACACCTGTTGTGATTGACCCATGCAGGAGTAATCCCATGTGTAAAAACTATTGATATCTCGAGAATTTTATCGGAAAACTGGTATCTCGAGAATGTCATCGAAAATATGAAAGATGAGAGATAAGGCAAGGAGGAGTGCAGCATGGTGGTGACTGGTGGTCGGAATAGGCGGAGGCATGGGGATGGACGGCGCCGGCAGGCGGCAGCGGCCACCATGCCAGATTGTTCTAGAGACTTCCTTTTTTAATTGCTGAGCAATGAGGTTGTGGGAGATAAGGATGTGGAGAGAGGTGTGGGTATCTTTTGTAAAATTATCATAGTTTGCTTTCTATTTGTTAGATATAGATCATACGGTCTGTCTTACAAGATGGCAGGCACACCATCATCGCCAACTCGTTTTTTATAAGGGTACAGATGATAAGTTTGCTGACTACTAAAGCAAAGTGGAATTTCTCCATGTTATGGAAGTAAATTAAGGCAATTGTTTATCATACGGGTAAGGTTGGATGAAGGGTGGTAGGAACAAATGCTCCGCCTAGAGCATGTGTGTGTGAGATGGAGTCTTAGTGTGTGTGGGGTGTGTGTGTGTGTGTGTGTGTGAGAGAGAGAGAGAGAGAGATGGAGTCTTAGTGTGTATGTGTGTGAGAGAGAGAGAGAGATGGAGTCTTAGTGTCTGTGTGGGGGCGTGCGTGCATGTGTGTATGTGTG